>NC_056742.1:4005000-4085000 GCF_019279795.1 Protopterus annectens | reverse complement strand
CGATGGAGTCTTTCATTTCAGTAAGGACATTGTCGCAGATAATTTCAGTTTCTAGAAATGTAATTGTAAAAGTCTTTGCTTAGATGAATTCACCTATTCATCAAGATGATCTCCTGTTCCTTTTGATGTATAACATTTGAATTTTTGATATAGATGCAGAAAATCTTAAGCCTAGAAAGACCTGCTGTTTGATCAACCATTCTAAACAAACTGTATACCTTCACTAATATGAGAATTTTTGCCTGAATCAGTTGATGCAGTCAGGCGTAGTTATGCTGCAACTACTTAGTTGTACAACTGCTTCCCTTGTCAAACACAGTTACTCATCCTAAGAAAATCGTGAAGTATTTATACAACTGTAATGCCACAAGAGTTATTGGGAGTCCAGAGTGTTTTTCTTTTGCCTAATCTAAAACTGAGTTCATTCTAGGATCAGTAACACTGATTAGCAAGTAAACATTATACTTACTAATTTCAACTTAAGCACTGAAGATACTCATTTAAGATATGACACTGGGCAGTGTTTTGAGAAAAATGCCCATTTGCTCATTGCATAATGAGGTCAGAGTTCACTTTAGTTTTAATTAAGTTACAGAAATATTCTGTACAGTAAGTGTACTGTATATAGTTCTACCATTAGAAAATGTGTGGCTATTTAGGGTTGTATAGTGTATTTTTGATTAAGCTGTTTACCAAAATCTTATTTTTCAATTAATTTGATTTTAGGATACCTTGGCTTAGCTTGTTGACATTTGTCCAAGTAGTTTTCCAAATTAAAAAAAAAAAAAGAAACAAAAACACTGACATAGATCTACTGCACCAATTATAAACAGTCACCCAGTTTCACCCAGGATTTAATAAAATCTGTGTAGGCACTGTGTAGAACCTATACAGAATGTATATGTGCACATGGCCATGGTTCCCCCTTGGCAGCCCATCATGCATATTAATGATGGCATGCTGCCGAGGGAGAGACAGAGAACATGGATATTGAAGCACTTTAGTTAGAGGTGTAGCAGCCACCCATGGGTGCAGATAAGTGTGAGGGTCCCTGTAATGTTCTCCACTGCTGTTGTAATGTTGTGAAGTATGTCAACTGTATAATATGTCATCCTTATGATGTGTAATTTTTTTTTTATTTTTTTTTTTTTATTTTTATTTTTTTTTTAACTGCAAGTTTGCATGGCGTGGTGCAGAATGTAGCAATGCAAAACTGTGCTCACATATAGACAGCTGACACCTAGCAGACATCTAAAAATAGAAACTGGAAGTAATTAATTATCATGGTTATTTTTTTATTTCTTTTCTTTTTTTCTTTTTTGGAATGTACATTTGCATGGAGTGGTGCAGAGCGCAGCAGAGCTAAGCGGGGCTCATACATACATGGCCAACACCTGCCAGACATCTAAAATAGAAACTGGATGTAATGAAGTATTTATTTATAGGTGTGCTTGTGTGGTGTGGCACAGTGCCCAGCAATGCTAATAGGTAGCTTAGTAGCATATGCGAAGGTATACTAGTTTTTATAACATCCAACTAGCTATATAGGTAGAGTTATGGTCTTATGTGTAGTAGGTCCTGGGTTCGAGTCAATAACAGGCAGAATATGTCTGTAAATGGATGTACTATTTGTTTTTTAATTTCATTAAACTATTGGGATTTTTGGCACTGCTGCACTTTGCTAAGTACTGCTCATTCAAGCTAAGCAGTGCATAAACATGCTAATGGCTACCAGTGTTTGCACAGTGCTAAGCCTCACTAAAACCACAGTTCTATGAGTTTTTACACTGCTTGGCTCCACTTGGCTTTTTTGCATGTAGCTAAGTGAAGCAGCACATTTTTGAATGTTCCTGAATGACGTGTAAGGGTGGAAAAGCAGCCTATATTAAGCCCAATAGGTGAAAAGTCTGCAACAGTCATTAGAGTTCAATCATATGTTAGTATGGCTGGCGGTGGTGGTGAAGGTATGCATTCCTGGGAGCAGAGGTGGGCATTTAGGAGTCCAGGGTCATGTTTGGGCTCCTTGTTAAAAACAATGAACCCTGGCTGATGCAGGGCAGATTCCAGGGTTCAGAGTATAAGACGGAGTCCTGAGAATGTTTGGCCAGGGAACTTACCAGTGTTACTGGTATCCTACATACAAGTAAGCAGTATCATCAACATTTTGATGACCTGAAAAGGAGAAATAGGGGAACCCTGGACACCTGGGTCCAAGAAGCTTGAAATCAGAATGCCCCACAAATATGTAAGTCTGTCTTCCTCTGTCTAACCAAAATGCAAGGTGAATGTCTGCAAAACTGGTATGCATAATGTTGTGCTTCTCTCTCAACAGCTGCAGTTGAGAGGGCTTGCAATATCAAGTCCCATGCCAGGCTCCTGACCAGGTTGCGCCATGAGCGTGGTAAGTACAAATTTAGTATGGCAACTGTAGTACAGTAAACAAGAAAGAGGAAAACATTTACTGCAATAAAGTATACACAAGAAAAACTGTAGTGCAAATAAATGGGCAATTAGATCTGTAGAGCTGTAGTGCAATAAATGAACAATAAGAACTGTATTTCAATAAAACAATAAAAATACCAATAACAGTAAGCAAAATGTTTTTCAGCAGGATTGTGTTGTCAAAACCATTGCAGTAAAGCTGTATGCATTGATTGTCTATGGTGAAGTTGCTGCTGTCGAGTGCAACACTGTAATAGTTGTAGCCAGCAAATCTAATGGCCTGCAAATGGTATTGCTTAACTCAGAGTACTGTCCAAGGCTGCCTTAAGGTCAATATCAGTCACATAATGCTCTCTCTTCCTCAGACATCAGGTAATAAAAGTATATGGGTGAAGTAGCCCAGTCCATGGGCAGATATTGTGTGTGGACTTCACAGATATTGCAAACCAATAACAATAAACTGTGTTCACTAGCATTGTTGATTCTAAACTACAGCTTTTTTTCATATATGCAGTATAGTTGTATTCCATGCATGTGTGTTCTACTGTCACTGCAGTCTAGTATAACACCATAATAGTACTGGAATGCCAGAGGGATGTCCTTTAACTTGTAATGCTCAATTCATAGTAGAGTTCCTGGTGATCTTCAGGCAAGTATCAGTCACTCAATAGACAGCAGTGAGTCAATAGCTCAGTCTGTTAAATGATTTGTATTCAGTGCAGTTTGCACACACAGTCCTGGGTTAGAATCCAGTGGCACTACATTTTCAGTATCAGTTAGGTAATGCTCACATTTATTCTCTCACCAGGAGCACAACAGATATATGGCTGAGGTAGCTGATATTATGAGTAGATAGAATTTAGAGAATTTAGATTTCACAGAATGTTAACATGAATACCAAGAATGTGCTCATCATCATTGTTGATTCAGAAATAAAGCTGTGTAATCCCAGTATGGCTGTATCACTTGCATGTCTCTACTAAGTTGCTGCAGTCAATTATTACATTATTTGCAGATGTCCCCTGCAGTCACAGCTATTGAGTTCTACTCCCATACCTGCCAACTAAGGCATGACAGCTGTCTAGTTTACTTACTGTACACAAACATGCCTCTAAAGTGAACCAATTTCTTATAATGTAATTAAAACTGCCTAATTTGTCTGTCACATGATTAGCAGATAAATTATTACTTGGAATGTAAAGTATTACCAAATCCATTTATAGAACACCTGGGTAGTTACATTATGTAAGTCCACATTATGTGAAACTGTTCTGTGTAGTGGTGTACCTGCATTTGTTACTGCTTGTCCCATACTGACCCATGCTAACAGTTTGAGAGGTATGTACATGTTACATTAGTTAAAGGAGAATTGTAGTCACTGTACTCAAACCTGACACTACACACCTGTAGAGTATATATTTCAGTGTTTTCAGAAATATAATCTGCAATGCCAGTAATGGAATATTTCTCTCTCTCTCTTTCTCTCTCTCTCTCTCCATCCCTTATCTTCATTTATTTATTACAGTTATTTACAATTATGATTTAATACTAACATATTTTGTTAAACTAACTTTATTTTGAAAAAAATGTGTTTCATTATTGATATGTTTTATTATGATTTAATGATATACTTTAACTATTTTTTGGAAAATGTGGTTGATTATTGTTATGTTTTATTATGATGCAATGTTAACATATTTGATAAACTGTTTTGTTGGCTCTATGGTTTACTTTGTACTGGCATGCTGTTACCATAATAACTGTTAGGTTACATAATGTTGTGTTGCACTTAATATACATTAATATGTATTTGGATGAATAAATATTATGTTCGATTCTGTTAATGCTAACATTGGTGTGATTATTACTAACCATAACTTATTGATGTACCTCATTTAGTACAGCACATCCAGGTAGGCCAGTTGCGTCTGATCCATCTACCTTTCCTCAACTGGCAGTGGCACTGGATCCCAGCATGTCTGGGACCCAGACTGGTGGTGCCACCTCTGCTTCCCCTGCAGTACCTGTGGTGTTGGGTAGCACCATCCCAGGGGAAAGGACCTAGCACCCCTCTGGGAGCAGTGGCAGAGGGGTTGTTGTAACCCATGAGGAGCTGCCAGTCTTGGTGCACAGGATACTCCACCATGGCTATGACTACCACCTGCGCTGGATTGAGGGCATGCTGGCCACCTTTGTGGGGCAGCCTTGCACTGGTGCCCTGCCTCCAGCACAGCCACCCTTGGGGCAGTGATGGAGCAGTGTAGACAGTCACATGGCTGGGGATGTGAGTCACATTGCTGTTGTCTGGAGGCACATGGGACTCGAATTCCACAACACCCTCCCTATCCAGGGTGTTCACCCCCCCCCCATTTATCACACACCACCACTATCTGCTGTCTTGTCTATCTTGTCTGTTTGCAAATGTATCGTCACCTACTCAACTTACCTTGCCCCACATATACCTATGCCACATTGCACTCTCACCTTAAAAAAACAATGGGCACCTGTCCCAAAAAATATCGTCCATATATAGCTCTCCATTTCACACAAATGTCCACTGGGCACACATAATTCAGTCCAATTGGTTTGACATGCAGTTATGTTGTCCTCGCTCCTCTCCCTGGGATTTGTGAATCCAAATTAATCTACAAATCTTTCTAAGTGCACAGTCATAGCTATACAAGAAATGGATAGCTTTGATTCTTTCCTACACCCTTCCTGCACATCCCTCCATGCCTTTCAATATGTTTCCTTCCCTTCTTGCCCCCATTTCACCACTTTCCTATCTCCCCTTTTTTACTTTCTTTATATATTTTTAGTGCAGCTCTGTGCAGCTTCCCTAAGCTCAGCTAAATAGAGCTATAATGACTATATGTGTTTCTAATATTGTAAGACACATGTCCAAAATAAACACCTCTGCCATGTTTCAAATCCGAGCCCATCACACCTGTAGCACACTGCATTAACCTACCATGACACACAACTCTTAATTAAAACTGGTGGTGTGAACAAAACATAGTAATTGCCAAATACAATGCTTATGTGTGTTTCAGTGGAGCTGCACACTGCGCCACACCATGCAAACTGGAATAAAAAGTAGCAGAATAAATTGGACTGTACATTGGACTCTGGTGCAATAGTACAACACTGAACAGCCAAAGACATGATAATGGATGTGACTGATGCCTGTGATAGCAGGTAAATGTGCCCTTTTATCATCAACATGTAGAAAGTCACCTGCTAAGGCATTCATGGCAAAATACATATTCAACTGGGACTCTGGTGCAGAAAGATATCCATATAAAGCCATGCAAATACTGATGGATGTAGAAAATGTCTGTCACAGCCTGTAAGTGTGCACATATATCTTGGAAATACACCCCCTGTAGCAGTGACTCAGTAACTGAATCTGTTAAATGCCTTGCATATGGTACATTTTGCCACAACCAGTCCTAGGTTGGCATAATAGTTAAGGTCTTCACCTCCCATGTACAAGGTACAAGCTTTGATCCTGACCTCTGCCAAATGCCTCTTTGGAGTTTGTTTGTTCTCCCGGTGTCTCCATGTGGTTCCTCCCATGTCTAAAATATATACACTGAGTGTTTCCATCTCAAACTCACCAATGAATGGGGTTGTGGTCAGCAGCACAGACTCTACATGCTGCCCTGTGATTCGGTTATGTTGACTAATGTCACCAAAATGGGCATGGGTAGTACCAGTGATAAGTGGGTTGAGGACCCGGACTACACTGACCATCTCCATGGACCCAAGATAACAGTGGGAGGGGTATATGTGCCCATATTGGCCAGTGTTTGCCTGCCAAAAAGCCCAGCAGCCCTGGATCAATAAGCTGCTGGTTGGCCGGTGTCTAGTTGCCCAGCCTGGGTTACCTGGGATAGCTCTGCTGAGCGAAAGCTGGACATAAAACCAACCAACCTGCCAAACATGAACTGAGAATTGCTATGCTTAATGTAGGTTCACTGACAGGTCACAGCTTGGAAGTGAATGACATGATGATACAGAGGAGGTTGGACATCCTATGTATCCAAGAGACAAGATTAAAGGGCAGTGCAGCAAAGCCACTTGGCTTGGGATCCAGACTCTAGTACTCAGGAGATAGACAGGTTAAAAATGGTGTAGGAATTTTAGTGAGAGAGAGGCATCAGAAGGCAGTGAGTAATATCATCAGCATTAATGACAGACTCATGGCAGTCAGACTCCAGTGTAATGATGAGTCAATAGTCATAATCTCAGCCTATGCCCCACAGCAGGGTTGTGATAGTGAGAAAAAGAGTGCATTCAGACAGCAGTTGCAGAACCTACTAGATAAAGCAGGACAGCAGGATTTGGTGTTGATAATGGGTGACTTGAATCTACATATCAGTACAGACAGAACATGATATGAGGATTGCCTGGGTCCACATGGGAGGGGCAACAGGAATAAAGAAGGAAAAACCATTCAAGACTTCTGTCTGACAAATGGCTTAATAGTAGCCAACACATGATTCAGAAAAAGAGACAGTCACAAGACTGCATACGAGAGGAACCAACATGCAACTCAGGTAGACTTCCTCCTAGTAAGGAAAAGGCATTGGGGTAGAATCCATGATTGCAAAGTCATCCCCAGTGAAACAGTTGGCCCACAGCATAAATCACTTGTTGCCACAATCAGCTTCAAGCAGTGGTCAGAGAAGGCTCTAAGGTTAACAGAGACCAGGCTGAAGACGTGGAAGTTGACTGGAGAGAAAGTACAGCAGTTCAAGGAATTCCTCAGGGCTCTAGCACCCCAAGAAGGGGAGGAAATAGCTGGAGTTGAACAAGAATGGCAACACTTAATACAGCATGTGTTAGGACTACAGAAGAGATATGTGGCCGAGCCAGGTATGAGTATTAGGTACATAAGGACAGCTGGTGATGGAATGCAGAAGTCCAGGAAGTCATCAAATGAAAGAAGGAGTATAAAAGAAGTGGGAGATAGAAAAGACTGACAAGGCTAAGAAAAACTACTGGTTGGCTAACAAAGAAGCTAAGGAAGAAGTTGCAATAGCAAAGAATAGGACATCGGAGGCAATCTACTGACTTCTGGAAAGTGACAGTGGCACCAAAAAGCTATATAAGATAAAGACAGAAAGAAAAAGAAGATAGTCAGACACCCTTCATAAGGGATGCCAGCAACGACCTGCTCACCAGTCCACAGGACAACAAAGGCAGATGGATGGAATATTTCCAGCAGCTTCTGAATGAAGAAATCTCAACAGAAGCTGTACTGCCCTAGAAACAGCCTACAATTAGAGAAGAAGAGGAGCCCACCCTAGAAGAAGTAAGAACAGCACTAAGAAAAATGAAGTGAGGGAAAGCAGCAAGCTCAGATGAGGTTACTGCAGATATGATAAAGATGCTGGGTAAGATAGGGGAGAAATGGCTCCTGAGGGTACTGATACTAGTGTGGAGAGAAAGGCATATTCCAGATGACTGGTGAATAAACATACTCATGCCAGTGCACAAGAACAAAGGAGACATCCACAACTGTGGACAATACAGAGGCATCAAACTCCTATCACATTGCATGAAAGTTCTAGAGAGGGTAATTGATAAATGGATATGCAGAGTAGTAGAATGTAATATTGGAGATGAGCAGTTCGGTTTCAGATCAGGATGCAGCACAACTGACCCTATGTTTGCATTAAGACAGATACTTGAAAAGAAGCTAGAGATGAGGATAGTCCAACTGGACATTTCTAGACTCAGAAAAAGCATATGACAAGGTCCCAAGAAAGCTGATCTAGGCAGTGCTGCAGTGGTTTGAAGTCCCAGAAACATTGGTAAAATTAGACCAGGTTATGTACAAAGACCCAAATGACCCAAGTACAAACAGTGTTTTGCCTCACAGAAAGGTTCCCAGTGGGAGTGGGTGTACACCAGGGTTCAGCTCTGAGCCCGCTGCTTTTCATACTGGTGATGGATTACATTAGCAAACAGAATGGAGGGAACAGATCCGCAAAGTTGCTGTATACAGACAATTTGGCATTACATGCAGACTCTGAGCAAGAACTTTAGCAAAGGATAGGAGAATGGAATGCAAAACTGAAGGCACATGGGATGAAACTAAGAACAGATAAGACAGTGGTAATGGACGCAAATTGGGAAAATCAGAAGAAGCTGAGAATAGAGATAGAAGGGAATATAGTGGAACAGGTAAACAGCTTCAAGTATCTGGAAGGGGTGGTTGAGAAGAAAGGAAGTCTGAATGAAGAGGTCAAAGCTAGAATCAGAGGGGCTGCAGCCAACTGGCACAGTGTTTCAGGTGTAGTGTATAATAGAAGAATGTCAAAGAAGCTGAAAAGCAAGGTGTACAAAACAGTGGCGTGACCAGCGCTACTGTATGGTACAGAAACCTGGACAGTAAAGGTAGAACAGCTGAAGAAGCTAGAGGTGATGGAAATGAAGTGCCTGAGAAGTGTGGTAGGATGTACACTGTGAGACAGATGAAGAAATCAGGACATAAGAAAAGATGCCAAAGTAGCTCCAATTGCAGAGAAGATCAAAGAGAACAAATTACAGTGGTTTGGACATGTGCAGAAAAGCAGAAGACCATATGGTGAGGAAGATTTGGGACAGACAGGAAGAAGGTAAGAGGAAGTGATGATATCCAGCAAAGAGGTGGATGGATTGTGTGAAAAAAGATCTGCGACAGTCAGACATGAGTGCTGAAGAAGGCAGGAGTGTGGCACTGAATAGAGAGGTGACAACAGTTAACACAATACCCCAACACCATGTAGAAAAAAATGGAGAAAAGGGGGCTGATGATGATGATGAGTAATGGGTATAAATCCAGTGTTGTGTTGCATTTCAATTACATTATTGAGAAGACAGCAATTAATGAATGAGTCATGCACTCATTAGTCACACAAATTATTGCAAATTAAATAATAAGAAGTTATGTCTTACCATAACGTTCCATGTTAGTTGTCTTCTTCCAGCCTTCTTTCTTGCTGGATGGGTTCGGAGCCGATCCTCGGCTCCGACTCGGCGTATACTATAGCTCGAGAGCTATTTTTACCGGCTCGAGGCAGCCCTATATCCCACAATACCATGCGCTAACTCCCCAGTTCTTGTTTGGAAGCTAAGACATAGTATAAATAATAATATTATAATAATAATATTATAATCCTCTTTTACGAGAATAGATTACCTGCTAGTAACACTAAGGATGCAAGGAACAAAACGCAACATATTGTATCTCCAGAAATGGAAGGACTCAGAATCTCGAGTCTATCCAGGCTAGGAGGCAGGAGGGAGGGACGCAAGAAAGAAGGCGAGAAGAAGACAACTAACATGGAACGTTATGGTAAGACATAACTTCTTAATGTTAAGTTGTCATTCTCGTCTTCATTCTTGCTGGATGGGACAGCGTCCCTAGCATCTTAGTCCTGGGTGGCTCAATGAAACAGACTCCTGAGTACAGTGGAACCAAAATCAGCTCTATTTCTGGAGGCTAAATGAAGCTTGTAATGGGCAATAAAGGTATGTTTGGAAGCCCATGTAGCTGCTGCACAAATGGCATCTAGTGGTAACCTTGCTTGAAACGCCGTTGAAGTTGATAGTGCCCTGGTTGAATGAGCCTTAGGCCTAGAGGAAGTTGCCTGTGTCTCAACTCATAGACCAAGGTAATAATAGATGTCAGCCATCTGGAAAGAGTAACCTTCGATACCGGAAGTCCTTTCTTGCCTGCAGCATAAGAGAGAAAGAGCTGGTCTGACTTTCTGAATTGTTTTGTCCTGTCTAGGTAATACCGTAATTGGCGATGAACATCTAATGAATGTAATTTTTGTTCAGCCCTGTTGGTATAGTCTGGGAAAAAGACAGGTAAATCAATGGAGTGGTTTAGATTTGCTTCCGATAACACTTTTGGTAGGAAGGAAGGGTTTGTTCTGAGAGTTACCCTGTCTTTATGAAAAACTAAATAAGGAGGATGGACAGACAAGGCTTGAAGTTCCAATACCCTTCTGGCAGATGTTATAGCTACTAAAAACAGAGTTTTCCAAGAAAGAAGTTTGAGGGAGCAAGAAGCTGCAGGTTCAAAAGGGGGCATAATTAGTGAAGTTAGAACTAAATTCAAATCCCATTGTGGGGGTGGATCTTTGACTGGAGGTCTGAGCAAAAAGATGCCCTTGAGAAAGGCTTTACAGAGTTTGTGGGACATAATATTTGCTTCTGAGAGTCCAACATGAAAATTAGCAATGGCCGCTAATTGTACCCTGATAGTGGCCGATAATGACCCTGAATGAAAAAGCTCTGCCAGAAAGTTCAGAACCTCATGAATGGGTGCATGGAAAGGATCTAAGGACCTAGTCTGTGCCCAGTGTGAAAAACACTTCCATTTACTCGCATAAGTCTTCCTAGTATTGGACTTATGGGAGGCCAGAATGATATCACGAACAGGAGGAGAAATAAGGGGAAGCCTGGCTATGGCTGGAAGTGGAGCAACCAAGCTGTGAGGTTGATGGAATGTAGAGACTGATGCAGCTTGCCCGTGAGGTGGGTCAACAGATCCGGAAGGGGTTCCAGATGCCAAGGCTGTTCCAGTAGGTATTTGTGCAGGAACGGGAACCAAACTTGTTGAGGCCAAAACGGGGCAATGAGGATCATTTGGATCTCAATGCGGTTGCTTTCTGAATTAATTGTGGGATCAACGGAAAAGGAGGAAAGGCATAAAGAAGACCCCGGGGCCAAATGTGAACAAGAGCATCTCTGAGGGGTTGGCCTGGCAGAGGAAAAAGTGTGAAGAAGTCGAGGCACTTGCTGTTTTGGGGAGTTGCGAAAAGGTCGCAGCAAAGCTGGCCCCACTTCGGAAAAATTCCGTCTGCTACTGCTTGATTTAGAGACCACTCGTGAGGCATGAGGATAGTTCTGCTCAATCTATCTGCTATGACGTTGGACTTCCCGGGGATGTGCGTTGCTATCAGAAACCGTTGAGATGAAATCGCCCATTGCCAAAGTCTGAGTGCTTCTCGACAGAGGGGATAGGACCTTGTTCCGCCCTGCTTGTTTATGTACCACACCACAGACATATTGTCCGTTTGAATTGCTATAGTCTCTGTGGGAAGAGAGCTCTGAAGGGCTTGCAACGTCAAAAGCACCGCCCTCATCTCCAGGACATTTATGTGCAGGTGGCATTTTGACTGTTGCCAAGTGCCCTGGACCGTCCTGCCCTGATAATGCCCCCCCCCCACCCGATCAGGGAGGCATCCGTTGTGACAATGGCAACTGGAGGGGGGAGAACAAAGGGTCTGCCCTGAAAAAGCTGAGGGGAAACCATCCACCAAAAAAGATGTTTCTTGCAAGATGGGGTTATCAAAATGTTGTGGGTCATTGGTAGCTGTTGAAAGGACCACTGAGAAAACAGCATCCACTATAGGAGCCTCATGTGGAAGCGGGCTAATGGAAGTAGAAGAATCGCTGCCGCCATGAGGCCCAACCCTTTCAATACTAACTTGACCTGAACTTTGTTGGTCTGAAACAGGGGCTGAACATTCTGCCTTATGTCTGTCACTCTCTGAGGTGGTAATGTTGCAGACATTTCTGTGGTGTTTAATACAGCACCTATAAAGTTTATACATTGACAAGGTGACAAGGAGGACTTTGCAAAATTTATAGAAATACCCAGACTGCTGCAAAGTTGAATAGTGTAATCCCTGGCCATTATGAGATCCTGTTTGGTGGTAGCGGAAATGAGCCAGTCGTCTAAGTATGGAAACACCTGGAATCCTTTCTGTCTCAGGTGAGCCGTGACCACTGCCAAACATTTGGTGAACACCCGGGGGGCTCTGGTGAGACCAAAGAGCAGGGCCCTGAATTGAAAATGACTGACTCCCAGCCGGAAGCGGAGAAACCTCCTGGAGCACCTGTGTATCTTTATATGGTAGTACGCATCCTGGAGGTCTAACGAGCACATCCAGTTGTCTCTGCCTAAAAAGGGTAGAATGGACTGCAGTGTTACCATCCGAAATTTTGTCTTTAGTACAGAGTTGTTTAACCTGCTGAGGTCTAAAATGGGTCTCCATTCTCCTATCTTTTTTGGTACCAAAAAGAATCTGGAGTAAATTCCGGATCCTAGCTGATCTGCTGGGACAGCCTGGATGACTCTTTTTTCTAACAGCTTTTTTATTTCTAGCTGAGCCTGACAGCTTTGTGCGGGTGGTACGTCTGGTAGGGGTTTTGGCGTTTGTACCGGAGGGAAAGTGAAAGGGATTTTGTAACCCTCAGATATGATCTTCTGTACCCATGTGTCTTGGGAGAGGACTTGCCAGGCTTCCGGGTACAAAGATAATCTTCCCCCGACTGCCTCCGAAGGCGGACAGTTGGGCAGCTTCTCAGGGATGCTGAAAGGGTTGGTCAGGAAAAGATTCCCTAGAGCCCTGGTTCTGAAGACCCCCTCTGCCCCTGGGGTGGCGTCTGTTATTATTTCCCCCTCTGCCTCTAGGGGGAAATTCACCACGTGCGGCAGGAGCAACTCCCTGAGGTTTGCGGAACCACATCTTTCCTCCCTTCTGTCCCTTAGGATAAGGTCTAGAAAGCGTGGAAAAATGGACTCCCATGGCAAAGAGAGTCTTACCATCTTGCTCGCATCTGGTGAGGGTATTCTTCACCTGAGGTCCGAACAATTCCTAACCGTCAAAGGGGGTGTTGGTGAAGGACGCCTTGAAGGGATCGGCAAAGTTACAGAGTCACATCCAAGTGTGACGTCTCAACGCAACGCCTGTGCCAGCGGCCCTACTCGCTCCATTGGCTGCATAAGAGATAAGCCGCATGGAGGAGTTAACAATGGAGATCAGGGTAGCCAGCTGAGAGTTTATTTTGTCCTTAAACCCTGCAGCAGAAGGATCCTGTACCGTTTCACCCAGCTCTTTGAGCAAGTCTCTCTGAAGGCGGGTGAAATGACATAAATAGTTCAGCGATCGCATAGAAAAGGTCGCTGAAGCAAAGGTCCGCTTGCTGTACCTGTCCATGGTCCTGGACTCTTTGTTAGGAGGATGAACAGATACAGAAGGATTAGCCAATTCCTTCTTAGTGGCTGCTGCTACCACCATAGCATCAACTGAAACACCTTTGGTGAGAAAGGATTTGTCATCTGGTGCAGAAATAAATTTAGAAGGCCTCCTAGGGGTAGGTTCCATTGAATCAGGAGCTGCCCACGCCTTTCTAGCCACTACCTCCATCAGTGGGTCGAAAGGGGGAGACACCCAGGCGGTAGAAGGGCGAGATCCAAAGGCGTCAAGGTAAACCGACTCGTCCTCGGAAGGCTTGAGAGTGGACCAATTTCCCCTCTGTCTTAGGATTTCCAGTATGTCTGAAAAGGAGACATCCTCAGAGGGGGATCTGGGGGAACCTTCCGACTCATCCAAGTCGTTGTCTGACGTGACAGACTCAGGGGAGTCTATGTGCTTCCTCTTGCACTTTCTTTTCCTAGAGGGTTCCCCTGAAACTTCAGGGGAGCCCTTGGAAGTGGAGGAGACACCCAAGGTGGGTACCCTACGCTTTGGATCTCTGCTGTCAGGTGTAAGAGGATGGCCAGAGACCATAACAGGCACTACAGAGGGAGGAGCCGCAGAACTTAACCTTGGAGTGGACACTGGGTCCAGCACACTCCTCCTCACCTTGAAGGCTCCCCTATCAGATACCAAAGGTAGCACCGGCTCCAAAGAGACTGGAACCACCCCCGGAACCAACAGAGAAGGCTCCGAGAATGATATCGGGGCCGAACTAACCAGAGCCGAAGCTCTGAGAGGGAGAGCAGGGTCGGACAAGGGTCCGATGCCACTTGCCCCCTCGGAGCCGACAATGGAGTCTCGGTGCCCGGACCTCTCCATGGATGGAACCAATGAAGAGGTCGGAGCTGACAACACCGGAGCTGAAGGAGGAAGTATCGGCTCTGACGTGGGCAAGGTCACAGTTCCAACAAACTCCAGCTCCGAGCCCGAGAGATGAGTCGGAGGAGGAACGGATAGCTGTATCGAAGGAGCCACAGTCTGGTGAGATGGGCTCTGGAGCATTTGGGCCAGCGCCTGAGATTTTATGAGTCTACTGACCACCCTCTCGATGTCGTGGTCGGAGAGCCTGGATGACCTCGATGAATGAGTCCTATGACTCCGCTCCGATAGGAGAGGGGACCTCGGAGCCGATCTGACGGACTCTAGCGAAAGGGACCTAGTGCGCTTGCGCGCTGGGGTCAGCTCCAATGATGGTTTCAGAGCGGAAACCACTTTGCTTGCCTTGGAGCCAGCCGGAACCAAGGTCGGAGCCGTCTCGATAACGCCAGCCCTCGGATCAGAAGCTGGAGCCGAGGGTTTGGCGGTTTTTGATGACTTCCCCGAGCCAGACTTGGATGGGGAGTCATCAGGCTTTAACAAGCCCCATAGGATGAGCTTGTTGCACCTTTCCTGCAGGACTCTTGAACTAAATCCGTGACAAACGGAACAAGAGTCCCGCAGGTGTAAAGGCCCCAAGCAATAGACACAAGAAGTGTGACCATCTGTCAGAGACATTTTCTGACAGCACGAGTCACACTTCTTGAATCCTGAAACCTTAGGGTCCTTTGACATCCTGACAAAAAATAAAAAGGAACACAGTCAGTCCACACACACACACACACTTTTTTAAGTTAAGGAGAACTGACTAAAAACCCACACACACACTGAAAAGGGTGGGGGAAAACTAAGGAAAAGCCCGTAGTCCCAAGATAAAAAACTAACTAAAGAAAGGGAAAAAGGGCTACTGAAAAGGGTAAGGCAGTTAGAAGGGACCTAAAGAAGGGTGACTAACTGGAAAAAAACTACTGAGACTGAATATATATCTGAAAAAGCACTTACTGACCAGAGCCGGTAAAAACAGACTACCTCGCAGGGAAGCAGCAAATGAGATCTGGGGAGTTAGCGCATGATATTGTGGGATATAGGGCTGCCTTGAGCCGGTAAAAATAGCTCTCGAGCTATAGTATAGGCCGAGTCGGAGCCGAGGATTGGCTCCGAACCCATCCAGCAAGAATGAAGGCGAGAATGACAACTTAACATCTGCTTTTCACTGCTGGAAGTCATAGGCATGAAGGTAGGGACACACATCATATATCCATATAGCATTGCTATATGTCACGTAGTAAACTGTTATTGACACAGTTGCCTAACATACATACCTTAAACACATGCCGTAATTGGAGTGTAAAGGGTACTCTCACCCTGGCTCTGCCTCTACAACAAGGCTTACACAGCGGACACAGATACACCTACAGCTTGTTGTCCACCAAAGTGTTCACACTCACTGCCTATGTCTATTACCTGCAGCAGCAGCTGCAGCATGTGGTATGCACAGCTCTATGTAAATGTTTCTGCTACAGACCTACCCTCTGTGATGATGTAGTCTCCTCACCCCACTAATATCCATCTCAACAGCTAAAAAACAGTCCCTTTTCTACATGAAGGCCTTATATATTGCACAATGCAGCTGTTTTTGGCTACAATTAGCATATCACAGTCACAGATTGGTTTAGAGGCAATTACCTGCTAATGAGAAGCATGTTAAAATGCAAGCAGCAGGCTATGGGCAAACATTCTTTAAGAGACATTCCACACATAGAGCACATCTTTGCGAACAGTACTAGTAGCACATTTCAACAGAGGAGTATTGCACTCCACCAGGTATGTAACTGTGTTTTTTGTATAACTGGATGCAGATGGGAGGATAGAGGTATTGGGAACAGGGAGTTCAGCAGTAAGCATGTCTTAGACCTGCGTTAATGACATGTCATTGATAACCTGCTGTCTCACACATACAGGGGATATACAATATATCAGGGTTGCATTGTCTTTTGTCATTATGGCAATTGGTGTTGTTGGACTGTCCAAATATAGTGGTTGTAATGGCACACTGCTATTTGTCTATAGTGATCTTATGACATATTATTGGGTAGCTGACCATAGGGGACACATTGCAGTGGACCAGAGTGTTGGGTGTATAATCATACAGCAGAATCTCTAATGGCACACAAGGAAATGCCTCTGCAATGATACTGTCTCAGTTGTATCCACTCATGTAGCATGTTGTCACATGGTGGGGTATGACATGTGTGAGCAAGCAGTGGATAGTGCCGGCCATTTTGTTCTTGCTGTATCTGTACATAGTGGACATCTATGTATGTGATCCTGTAATGTGTTTCCCTGTTGGTATGTTTCTGGATTAAGATACTGCAGACGGCATCGTCCCTTCTCAGATACAGAGAATGAACTAATACTTCAAGGACTACAGCAGCATAATCACATCCTCCTATTAAGGAGAGGCATAACAAGGAACAGCAGGCTGCATTGTGGGCACACCTTGTCAGGGATGCAAATGAAACTGACCACCATGACAGGACATATGAGCAGATTCAACACTGTGCTACATACATTGTGAATGCTGCATGATAAAGGGCAACTGATGTAGCCAGGGACCATACTGTCACTGGTGGATGATCTGCAATGAAACAGCCACTTATGGCCACTGAGGAATTCCTAGCAAACCTAGGGACACACAGCTCCCAGGCATCCATCACACCATACATCGTGGAGGTGGGTGCCATAGTGTCCACAGCAGAGGATCATGCAGTTAAGTTTACTGTGATCAAAAGTGTAATACAGTATCAGTCATTCTGTCAGGTTGTACATACCTTTACATGGGTGTCAGGTCTATGTGCTGTGGCTGGGGGGGGGTTAGCTCAGTTGTACATTCATACTCAGAATGTCAGCAATACATCAAATAACACAGTAGCTATTGTACATGTGAGATATATGCAGGTATTACCTTGTTGTGCTGCAACATGTGATGGTACTGAAACTACCTCACCTTCGCCATTTTACATCTGTCATGAGTTGTCCAAGGCCATGGTCAGGCTTCTGGTAAGCTTGAAACTGTTTTGTTATGGAACATATATATATATATATATATATATGTATATATATATATATATATATATATATATATATATATATATATTATATATATATATATATATATATATATATATATATATATATATATATATATATATATATATATATATATGCTGTTAATGGTAAGGGCCAGGATAATTACCCTATGTACAGGTAATGTGTGTAACCAGAGTAGAATGTTGGGTGTTTGTATGTAACAGTCTGAACCAGTTACCTAAGTTCCCTAGAGTGGATAATCACACGAGTATAGTTGAACAAGCAGAAACACTTTTTGCTGTTATGGTTCAGAGCAAATTCACCTCCTGGTGTACATGAGGCAATTAATCTGACATGCCTTGGACATACTGAAAGGTCGATGGTACATACCTTAGGCATTGAAATTTGTATTTGTATATATTTGTTAAGATAGGTGTACTGGATTTTATTTGTTATTTTATCAGGTATTGTATCATATTGCATACCTAAAAGGTACATTTTACTGGCCATGTGTCACGTGAATTACCTGACATGCTTGTTATACAGGCCTTGAGTCGAATGTGTATTTTGTTGTGAGGAAGTCTGTTGTGCATAAAAGAGGAGATGAGAAAATGTGAAAGTGGTAATGCAGTTGTGGATCCTAATTATTATGACTCTTTGTGGATTTTCCATACATAATATGCAGGTAGTAATGTACTGCTTTTATCTTGCTTTCCACAGGTGACTGGAGGGTTGGGGTCTCACCCTCCTGCAACCTGTTGTCAGTGTCTCTTCGGACTCTGATGATGATGATGATGGCCACAGTGAGAAATAGGTGGGGTTGTCAGGAGCTGAATATGTCCCAGAGGTTGACATCCCTCTTCTGCCCCCATTGTCACCTCACACTGTCAGTATGCCCACACATGCCCAGTCCCCACAGGCCTTAAATATGGGACAGTCAGAGGTTGGAGACATTGAACAGGCCAGTGTGGCAACTATGGCTTCAGTGAGAGTAGACACTTGCCATAGCCAGAGAGCTGGCAAGATCCCACACAGGTAGATTGACAGGGGTGCTCAAAGGAGGACTACTGTTTGTCCACCACCTGTTGCTGGTGTCACATCACGGATCTCTCGGAGCATGTTTTGGGCAGTCATGTTCTAAATGGAACACCAGACATATGCTTAGGTTTATGGATGCAGCATAGTCTGACATCTGTGATTGCCTTCACTGCATTGGGAACACCCTCGATCAGTTCACTGATGCAGTGGACAGACAATGGGCTGAGACAGTGCCTGCTTTGGATGACACATTGTTTGTGCTGGATGTGGTTAGAGTTAGGCTGCAGACCCATGGTTGTAGGTCAGCAACACCATCTGCTGATAGTCCATACGGCTGTGCACACTTATGCTCCCATAATGGCAGTACATCCAGCGCTACAGAGGGGAGTATGCTGTCCACACCACAATGTGGCAGGCCATGGCCACATGGTCCTGGGTGGTCCCTTTGGGCACACGATCCCAGCACATAGCAGTCAACATCAGGTACTAGCACCACGTCTGACCTTGGGCATGGTGATGCCAGTGCAACTCCTGGCAGATTCAGTTCCCATGTTCAGGGTCAGAGACAGTGAACTGTCATCTCTACCATGTATAGTCCACAGCTGTCTAACATGCACATGTGTAGGGCTAGCACTGAGCTTGACTGTATACATGCACACACTCACACACCACTGTCACATGCAGGTCACCGACAGGCACACACGGCACTCTCCATGGTCCATCTAACCCGCTCCACTTCTTGACTCAAACACATGCTGTCAACTGTGTGGGCCAGTCTAGTCCTCCAGCACCCCCACACATCACCATGTGCAAGTGATGATACCTGTGCCATATCCCTGTCGTCCTTCCCATTGATGCAGGGAATGAAGGTATGTGTCTGCTGCATAAGGTGACTATATTACTTGATATTCACTTGCATAATGCAGTATAGTTTTGCCATGCCAGTTGTAGTGGTCACCAACATACACTGTATGCTGGCATGTGTCATGAGCATGCAACATACTTTTCTGGACCTTATGTTGTATGAGTTTGTACTGGTGGTATTGTTACACAATGACAAGTATGGCACAGACCTGTGTATGTGTCTGTTCCAGAAGTCTGAAGGGATAACCTATGGACACACAGTGACATCAAAGCAGCACAGCATGGCATGGCAGCACAGAGGAAAAAATACTCCTCAAGATACAGCAGTGTAAGGCCAGGGCTCCATAGGTTCCCATCTGTATGACAGTCTACAAGGACAATGGCAGTGGTCAGCATATTCATGCATTCATATTTTGTGATAAGGTCTGCTACAAGGCAAGGTGTGACCTTGCGGGAGTGCATATGCTGCCTATCTGTAGGGAGCATAGTAGATGGATGACTCACTGTAAGGACATTAACCTACTATGTGATGTTAGTACTACATGCTTGTGGGAAACATTTATCTAGCAGACATAAACACACCCTTGAAACAGACCCTGCCTAATGGTACACAGAGCACCTCAATGCACCTCAACACATGCTATCTTTGACTGGCTGGGGGGCCGTCATCTCAACGCATGGCATCTGCCTGAGTTCCTCCTGGACTGTGGCAATATTTGCTGGTCCTGTATTGAATGGTATACAGATGTTTCTGATTGTGAGAGCTGTATGGCAATTATGCTAGTTAAGTTCACATGTCCTATGGCAACATAACATGATGTATACTATTGTAACAGCCTCATGCACAAACATGGCCACATTCAGGCTAGCATCACTTCCACTCACTGCATACAGGACATGCCATGGCTCACACATACTGCAAGTTGGCTATAAGTAGATTAGAACACTTACCTACAGGAAGTACTGGTACACAATACAGATCACAGTACCTGATGCATGCAACACAACTGATGTCTGCTGGTACTATCAGTTTAGAACATAATGCTTGTTGATATCAAAAATCCTTGTTGTGGTCAGTCATCTGGGGGGGGGGGGCACATCACCCGCTACAAATAAAATGGTGCAAAACCCTACCTACGTCTAAATTACAAAGGTTATCATGCATATGCCATATGGATATATACACATACCAAGTGGGTTAGGCTGCAGTGAGATTAGAATCCCTACTTGTTTAAGCTTATTCACTATAGATCACATAACTTATCACATACACCACATCTTGCATCTAATGCTACACTGTCACATGGTAATCTTAAGGTGGCTGACATTAACAGGCCTTGTACAAGAGGGCAGTTTGGAAGCCAGCAGAAATTATTTCCCAAAAAGTGCATAACCATTACTGATAGATAGCCCACAAGAGCATGTCTGTTGTTTTGCAGGGTATACACACACCCACAGCAAGTGGGCTGCAGTGAGATTAGAACCCCTACTTATGAAGGCTTATACACTTTAGATCACAGTACTTATTGCATGTGACACAGATTAAGTCTGCTGTACATGTTATTAAAGGCACAGTACTTGTGCATTACACAAACTAGGTTTGTGCTGAACAGCATATGTGTCCTGCAGAGTGATATTGGTTCATACTGTTATCTGCATCTAGTATTCTAACAGTGAGAAAACTAATTATCCTAGCTATGTCGTATAGTTACCAGTTTGGCCATATGTGGCTGCTTGCAGTTAGACAGGCGACACTGTGTGCAGGGACAATGTCCCTTGTCCATACGTGCCTTGACACCATTATACATTACACCACCTGCTCATCATGTGTCTCTCTACGTGGTGACATCCAGCAGGCATAGGGGTCTGTAGGTAAGTGGATTATGTACTGTTGAGCCCTTAGTTTGGATCCTTCGAGCAACAATATGGCTGTGTGATAGTGCAGTTTACTCAATGTTATTAGGGTATGTCTGACAATGCAGACATGCACACACATATTTCTGTATATAACAGGGATGTATATATACATGTAGCTGTGTGTGTATGATATGTATATGTGTTATGTAGATATATGGGGGGAATCTATCATTTTAATACATAGAGCTATATATATATATATATATATATATATATATATATATATATATATATATATATTTTTTTAATATATATATAAGTATATATCGATTTGACACTACATAGTGATAGATATACTGTGCATGTGAGAGAGAGAGAGATACTGACAGACGGATATGTATATGTATATATCTGTATGTATAGACATTTATACATAACAGGTCATTTCAATGAAAGGTCAACAGAATTGCGCTCCTTTTTGCTGAGTATATGGGCATGCCCAGTGGGACTGTCAGTACTTATAATGTGACTCCAGGCCACACCTACCTGTATTCCAGTCTGGGATTTTGTATGTTACAGACATTAACACCTGCCCCTATTTCTGCAGTACTGCACTTCACTCAAAATGTCCACGCCATCCCCCAACTGTCTGCTATACTAAATATGTGACTGAGGTTGGTAATCTTAAACTACCAACTGACTGACAGTCTGCATACCTCTCAACAGTCCTGATTTTCACAGAATGTCCAGAGTTTTGCCTCATATGTTTGGTCTGTTCCATACACATTTGTGGTCTTCTGGTGCATTATTGAATGATGACATCAATACATTCTAACTACAGACAAACAATTGTGTGTCAGACTTTATATCCATTAGAAAATATGTACTATTGCAAAACCTTTAATTCCAGCAATTGTCTAGGTTTATGTGACCAATATGTAAACTCTGCCCCTATGTTTGAGCCTTTGTCCCCCCAATATTTCTGGATTTGTCCAGATTTCTTGCACTAAAAGGTTGGGAGGTATGACATTCTTGTGGAAACATCAACATACTACTACCTCACATGCAAAAGATGTGAGTAATTCCAGATTAGAACCACCAAAACCATCACCCATGCTAGTTTCCCCCTTGTCCACTGAGCCACACAGGTCACTAGCCGGAGAGGAATCATTCATCGCACAATCAACAGCATATATATGTACATTGTTATCCTGTGCGAAGAGAGACATACAATATGTGAGCACTATCTATGTTACAGCCCTGAGATTGCCTGGTCCACTGATATACCATAGCTGATTTTGTGTTAAAGCCATTATGTGAGTACCCTGCTGTGTTGGGGGTGGTGGAACAACAGCACATGATCAGCTTCTGTAGACAGTAGTCCAAATATCATGTGTGCCCACTGTTTAACATCTCCTTTGCCTGATGTTGTGTATATTCCAAACATGAGGCATAGTGAAAATTAAGGAACACATACTACTGGACTGGGTATAAATTGTCACATGTGAATGTTACCTCTGACCAAATAGCCCACTATATTTTCTTGCATAACAGCAGCAGATCCATACATACGATACCTTCTTATAGTAATCCTTACAATTAGTGTGTAAGTTAGAGACTTACTGTGAGAATGCAGCAATTGACAGAACTGTAATTCAGGGTTGACTCTGTGTGATGCAAGTGGTACACAGCCAATACATGGATAGGTAAAGGTTGTGTGGGTTGCCTGGAATCAGCTATTTTAATTTATGTATGTGAATAGGAATAAGGTGTCAGTCCCTACGGCCCTAGGTTGTCAGAGAATGTGTGATGTGTTGTCTCTTAGACAGTGCCTGGGCATACTGGGCATGCGTACGTCTGTCTACAAGGGCATTATCAGGGGGGTCCACCTCTGAGTCCTCCTGTGATTGTGACTGTGGTGACCTAGGCACTGGTGGGGGGCAGTGTATCCCTTCCTTATGCTGATCCTTCTGCAGCTGCTTCTGCAGGATTATATTGTGTAGCAGGTCACATACTGTGAACATATGCCACATGTGGCTGAAGAGTACTACAGGCCTCCTTCAGATATATTGAGGCACTGGAACCGTGACTTCAGCAACCCAAACACATTATCTATAATGTTCCTAGTTTGTGCGTGTGCCTCATTATGGTGTTCTTCTGTTGGAGTGTGTGCATTTCTGATAGGGTGTCATAATGCATGGTTCCAATGTGTAGCCAGCATCCCCCAGTAAATGGCCATGTGGGATGTACCCCTAACAAACATCTGGTACAGCTGTGATGCATGCCAAATATGGGAGTCGTGATAGCTGCCAGGGCTGCCAGCACACACATTCATGATAATGTCCTGCGTATTGCACATGACCTGGCAGTTTATGGAGTGGTACCCCTTGCAGTTGATGTAGATTCTACCCTCCTCACCGGGTGGTGCCTTGATGTGTACATGGGTGTAATCTATGGCACCCAGTACCTCGGGGTAGTGTGCTACATGGTAGAAGTGTTGCATACTGCTGGCCATCACCTCAGGGTGAGGGGAAAATATATGTGCTCACTGGCATGTGGTAGCATGGCATCCAGGAACAGGTGGAGTACTCTTGATGCTGATGCCTGTGAGACCCCATCATGTCCTCAGTTGGTCTTTGAAAGGTACCTGTGATTATTGTCCTAAGGGCTACACAAACCTTTGTTTCTACTGTGATTGGATCCCCTCAGTTGGCTCTGGGCCTGAGTTGAGGGCATCAGAGCTCAGTGAGTTCTTGTAGTATGTCTCTGTCCACCATATAGTGCTCAACAATCTCCAGCTCATGTAGCTCCTGGAAGGTTACTCTGGCCTGAACACTCTTTTCCTTCTATGCTTAGGCCTACTGTCAGCAGCAGCATTGACTTCAGCATCTAACACATACAAATGTAGCAGACCTGCAGCAGCCCCTAGCATTCTTTCAATTAACATTCCAAATTCTGTACTCCAATGGTGCAGGGTATGGGGGAAAATCAGATAGTAGGGTGTAGGCATACTTTATAGTGCTTTACTGTAGGTGGTGCCTGTGTTATTGACTACATATGATGCATTGAACCTGCCTATTATATCATTGTTATCATTTAATGACCCTAGATTGAGTTAAGCAAGGATTAACACTATTTAATACAGAATTGGCCTTTTAGATACTGTGAGCACTGTGGCACACTGCACAAATATGTGCCCCGTAGGTAAAAATGCATAGCAGTCATTACACACACCCTCATGCTTCCACACTCAGCATGGTGGTGTGCCACACAAACAGGCTCAGCTAAGCTCCGATCAGCTTGGAAGTTATTGGGCACACCCTCTCCTGATGTCAGCTACCTCCTGTGTGGACACCAACATGGTTCTCTGCGTACACAGAGGGGATATGCGGACATGGTTACCTGATTATGCTATTCAGTAACTCCACCTCATTTACATAGGGATCCATGCTCACAGCATGGGTACTACATGCTTCTAAGCCCTTCCACATTAGCAACATTTGAAATGCACCATTGTAGATAATGCATGCAGGGTCCTGTAATGCATTTTTGTCTCATGATATTAATATTTGATTGTTCCACTTTTTGTATATATATATATATATATATATATATATATATATATATATATATATATATATATATATATTGTTTGCACACTGTGGCACACCTCGCAAACATGCTAAGATTATAAAAAAATTATTTTAACATATTTACTGTAACTTTTGGAACACACAGAATATCGTTTTTCACATAGCTGTGTGTGCTGTGCTATTTTTGTCTACCTACATTTTTACAGCCCCTTTTGCCTGTCTACTGTCCTGTACATGGATTTTTTCTGCAGACATAGGTGTGCCCAGTATGCCCTGGTCAGCAAGGCTGCCTATCTGCTTGCTGGGTCACTCTACCTGCCTCATTTGCATGAGGTTCACCTGCTTATGAGGTGATTTTCATGCCATGGAAGTTTCCATGTTGGCAGGCTTGTGTGCGCTGCTCAGCAGCATTTACTGAATCTAAAACCATTTGCGTCCATGTTAGCAGTGAGGCTTGATGCCTACATGGAAAAAAAATGTCGGCTTTATTAAATTCCCCTACATATTATGCATATATCACTGCACAGAAAATGATATGCCTGGCTTAAGTTCTTACGACTCCTTGACATGACTGATACAGAAAATCTATCCAACAACTGCTTTTGGTATTTCAGTAAAGCAATTAAATTATTCAATGCTCATCTATTTTTAGAGAAAAGATACACAATGGTAGCTAGTTTTAAGAAAACACAAAATAGCTACATAGTACCTGTGAAATGGGCTGCTGCTGTTGTAGTTCACACTGTGTAACAAAAATGACCTAATTTATAGTGAATTGGATTCATAAAGATTTAAACAATGACAATAACCTTTAAATGTGCTGATTTAAAGGTATGTATGCCAAAAAATCTAATGGACTCTGTCATTACTGGCCCAGGATTGTTCCTATGTTCTCATGTTCCTGAGACACAAATCAACATAAATCAGCACAAACCAGCATCATAGAGTAGAAACCTTGAAAACGCACAAGTAATAAAAAAATAAGTATGATTCATAAAATAAATTCACACAGCGTCACATAAATGTATGCATATGCAGCCCCAGTAGTTGAGTAAAAGGTGTGGTGGTGAACAAAGTGGATATAAATTAGGGCATTTTTAAATGCTATTTTAGTTGTGTGTCGCTTTGCTTGTTAACCAGCTATGTGCCCTGGCTCGTGGACCATTTTCAGTCATGACCCAGGCCAGTGGTGCACTCGTGTGCATACAAACACATGCACACACACACACACACACACACACACACACACACACACACACACACACACAAAGCACAAAAATGCACTAATGTACTAATGTATCAAATCTAGAAAAAGAGAAGTAATACATAAAATTGTTTATGCAGTATACACAGTGTTAAACCAGAGCAGTATGGTAGCATAAGTAAGTTAATTATAATTTGATAGCATTTCAGAGCAAATTCCCTTCTAGCAGTTAAGCAATGAAATAGTCTAGTCCTATTAGTATAAGCCATGTGCAAATAAAATATGCAATCCTGGCAACCATATCAGTGACCATTGAGGTGAAGTACTGCATTATGTATTCACTGAATTCCTTTCCAAAACTATAGTAACTTGTGTAATTGCTTGCTGCTTGGTGAGGCAGATTCTAGATGGTAGCATGCTGTGTGCACCTCATGAACAGTATGTGTGCATCAATCAATGCCACAAAGGCTTTGAACACTAGAATATTTTACCATGGGCAAATGAAAGAAACCACATTTAGTTTATACATCTCAAAGCATGCATAATGTGGTGTCAGTGGGCAGAATAAATGTACAGCTCTGCTAGTTTCATATCCAACAAGTATTCATTGAAAGGAACAACAACATGTCAGTAAGACCTGAATTTGTAAACACAGCAAGAGATCCTTGGTTATTACAGAGAAGTTAGTGTTGCTTGACCACCAGAGGGTACTCCACCATCTATGACACACTGTGTGGACTAGAACGTGAGGTGCACATCCTACTGCTCACCAAGGATAGCTCTGTAGAATTCTGGGCAATATCTGGGAAGTCTGCTGTGTGGACTAAAGTGCAGCCAGACTCTGCTGGTCATCAGTGTTAGTACTGAATTGTGCATCCTAGAGCAAAGATATAGCTCAGTAGCCTAGAGATAATACTCTATGCAAAATCATGTGTCTCAAGTATACAGGGTACAGTATTCACTTGCATAGTATAGCTTAAAAATACATTTTTTTATTTTAATATTTATTTATTTATTTATTGATATACGTTTGAGTGTGTTACCAAAAATGGAATAAATGGGCATGGATGGATGGATGGATGAATGGATGGATGGACTGGGCTACTTTCATGAAGCCAGTGTTCTCTTTTCGGAGGACACCCAAGGTGGTAGACATACTGAGTAGGAGAAATTTGGTCAGGGCACATGAAAAGTGTTGTGAGATCTTTCTCATCTACCTGCGCTACCAACAACTCAGACAGCTAGGACCTCCATTTCATGATATTCTCAGCAATGATCATTTCAGGAATGACTACCCATGGTGAGGGATTCCACAAGGTGACAGGTCTAACAGTGTAACTCACAGCAATAGATGCCTGCCAATAAGTTATGAGGATATGGTACGTATTAAACAGGAGGGGACCCTAGATCTTCAGCCACTTGAATATATAGTACAGATGGCATCAACACCACCAGTATATTTTGGAAACTTTCCATATTTGTCCATGGCTCTCATATCACAAAGGAGTAGTCTGTCATGGGCAGTTACCCAGGGACATATACCACAAGAATTTCTGGTCACTAGCAATGAAATCCACACACATTCTATTAATAGGAATGAAACCGTCATCAAGACCACCTGCATTAAAAGACATTTTTTACAGGTAGTGCTGAATATACACTGAAGTCTAATACTATCACACACACACACACACACACACACACACACACACACACACACACACACACACACACACACAGAAACACACACACACACACACACACACACACACACACACACACACACACACACACACACACACACACACACAGTTATTGCCATTAGAAGTCTCAAATGGTTTGTAGATGTGAAATGTAGTTATGCTCAGTTTGAAATATATGCAGTACAACAGTATGTATTTGGCAACCTGAATGGTGTCAGATCATATGCCTTTATACCTCGGCATAGATATACCCGACCTATGCCATGCTGCATAGTATATGGCTGTGCTGAAATGTGCCAGCTAGACACAAGTCTAGCCTGATTATACGACAGAAAAAGAAGAATAGGAGGTTGCAGATGAGACATTACTATCAGTACTTGCTCCAGAATTGGCAAGTATATTTGTGCTGTGGCATTTAAACACTGTCTTGTAAAAATGTATCTAGAAGATCATATACAAAATGCCTCTATATTAAGTTATATTAATGTCTGCCAATATGCCTAAGACCATTGTGCACAGAGCAATACAGGAAAACCTACATAACTGCAACAGTTTAGACATTAATTTGTGTAAGCTGTCCAGTAACTCAGTTGTTTAAAGTAGATATTATTCAGGGGACCCTTTCAGCCAAGTGCCCGGTACACAAGATGCCATCAGTGCATGGTGCACACAGTCCATGTTTGCCAAGATACCACAAACACAGAAAATGTATACCATAAACTCTATTCAAAAGAACACATCAAGGCTGAGAGTACCCACCATTGGCCTGGCCATGTTTTAATAGTGGCACCAACACATGTGGCCGTGAGTACCAGACAACCTATGGGTAATGCATGCAGTAGCAGTCAGTTGTTTTGATGTCATGGCTGGTGCCATCACTGTTGGTAGTAATACTTGACATCCAGACATCATCATATTGAACACAGAACACTACAACCAAGCATGCTATAATGGCCTGCATAGAATGCACAACGACCTCATTTATAGGATCCATACAGGCATACATTTTATGTTCATTCTACATCTGTCCAATATCTGCCTGCTTTTACCACAGTATACATTTCTGATGTGCTGCAAAAGTCATCACAGGTGCCACCAAAATGATCTGTCTGCAACTTACACCTTGTGCTAGCACCCCAAAAGTCAAACTTGTTATGGGTTTATTATCCCATATAACAGAGGATGTCAGGAGCTCTGTCCATGTCTGAACGAGCCACACAAGGTTGCATTGGTAGTGAAAAATCTGATGTATCAGCTACCCTGCTGGGTTGTGATTGGGCTATTTTCAGGTGTTACAGATGACAGTAGTACCACATGTGAAGCCTGTCCTACAAGAATCCTTAAAGTAGTACAGTAGTGGCTGTCCTGGCATGAGTCATAGCCTGCACCCACTTTCTCACACTCCCGACTAGTTCAGCAGAGCCACCTGCAGCACTAGCTACCAATTTAAAAATTAACTTAGATGCTGAGCATTAAATAACTTAATCCAGCCATGGAGATCTTCACCCCCACAGTTGATATATGCTTATCTGTGTGTTGTCACACACCGGTTTCTGTCTGTGTCCAAAAAGGAATCAAGCAGTATCACTCTCATTATCAACATTACTACCAAACAAACTGAAGTACTAGGTGTGCGTCTTCACCTTCTTACTTGAGCCCTTAACAGTTACTGCCTCGGACTCTTCCATCAAGATGCACGTCTCTGTATATTACTCTGGGAGTGTCACAGCCACTGAATCTACATCACACAGTGTGATAGTCTCAGTACTAGCCACATTGGGTATGCAGCCTGCATTTAATGAGGAAACAATGCACACTACTAACTATATGTATATATATCTATATATCTATATATCTATATATATATATATATATATATATATATATATATATATATATATATATATATATATATATATATATATACATATATATAAACATATACTGTGCAGAGCCTACTGATCAGCAGCTACAACATCTGTCACAAACTAACCATGTCTCCACATTCTGGATAGCTGCGTTCTAGATCTCTTATTTTGCACTGCTAAATGCATCAAGTGTTTGACTAAAGCAGGCATGATGGCTGAATATCATAGCCATGAAAAAGAAGTGCACTAAACTCCCAGAGCTTCTTATTGAGACAAGCACACATCGAGTTTCATGCACCCACTACAGCAATGCTGGGAATGAAAGATGGTATAAACTCATGGCTGACTTCCAGATGCAACATGTGGAACTTAGCCATGTCTTGCAGGCTGTCTCACTGTTGATAAACTGGAAACACTGGATTCTGATATATACTAGGAAATGCTGACCCATGGGTGAGGTATGCATACACTGGCACACAGACATACACACACATTTAATTTTGTATTGCAGATAAAATGGACCTACCTTTCAGAGTGTCGGAAATACCTACTTCTTAATTCTCCATAAGGATTTTGCAATTCTGTGATTGACCGCAAGTTGAAGAGAGTAGTCATCTCTAAGTGCATAACCTGAATAATTCCATCAAGTGCAACGTCATATTCTGTGATTAGAACACTGTATCTCTTCCTAGCATGAGCATGCAACTCTATGTGTCTCTGACTGTTGCATTGCACCATTTCTTAATGGTTAATGACATTAGCCATCAAAACTGCCAGCACTCATTCCTTGTTTGGCCACAGCCTCTTATTTATTTATTTGTTTATTTATTTATTTATTTATTAACATTTGTTTAGTTGGATAGTCAGAATGGGTTGGCAAAGTAACTCCTTTTAAAATAGGCCCAGGGAGAATAGTTCTAAATGCAAAAGAGAATAAAGTTACTATAATTGTCCAAGTACTATAACATAACTATACAAAATAAGCCTATAAGCAAAATAGTAGCAAGGTAGGAATGAACCATTGGTGAGGTATGAAAACTATTTCAAGCTTGGCCCTATCCCTATATTCTGTGTCCTACATGCTGTTGATGGGAGGTTTATACTGGCATACAGTGCATTGCCAGACCCCACCCTGATGAACCTTCTGCATATCCACAAAACAAACAGCAGCAGACTTACCTGTTCTAAAGAATTAAACCTTGGCTATGATATAAATAGGACCTGCTGGAAAGACATGTATGTATCCCAAAGACTACGCCATCTCTGCAACTGGCTCCCTATCCATGTGAAGCAGAGTTCCTCCCTTACCCAATTCAAGGGTAACTTGGACAACTGGCTGGGGAAAAGGAAATTCATCCCTGGAGTGGCACCAGTGTCTCTAATGATCACAGGTAACCTGTAAATGGTTCATCTTCCAGGCCCCTGCTTGTAAATGTTTCATCTCCCAAGTCACTGCTTACTTGTCAGAGATTTGGGATATATGGCTAGGCTTAAAAAGGCCCTTGTGGTTGTTAGCCTAGTAAATACTTATGAAACGATGAACTCATGAATTTTTCAGATTTACAATAAAATGTATTGATAATTAATCAAAATTACATATATAGATTCATATTTCTTATGCTTGACAAATGCACCCATTTTCCTCATTGCTGATGTTCTCTTTATATACTCATATTTGCATAATAATTCACTCTGCAGTTATTACACCTATTTGTTAAAACATAATTTATGTTAGGATTTCCTCGCTTATAAATTATCTTTGTCCATTTGAATCTCCAAGTTAATAAAACAGTAAACCAAAATATAAATGCCTTAATTACAGTAAAAGTATTAATCGAGCATTTAAATCAGTTTTTGATATTCAATATCAATTCGAGGTCCTTACTCAGCTCACTCACTGTTTAAGGATAACTGTTATGAACAAATAATTAAGTGCAAGAGGACTACCTGTATTACAATTTAGACATAAGTAAATATCACACTACAGCACAATGTTCAGAACAAATTATTTGCTTACATCCCCTGCTCCATCCTCACTGCTTTAGGCAAACTTTGGTGTCATCCTATGAACAGGAGAATTTTCATTAAAGAAAATTACAAAGCTGGTTATTGTTTTCTTTATTAGACTTTATAAAGATGAAAGAGATGTTTGTGACGAGTGATACAGTATTTCATTATTTTCAATTAGCCTTCAGCAATGACAAGAATTTAAAGTTTCCTTAAATGTTTGCATCCTATAATTCTTAATTATATGCATCAAATGTGGAATTTGGGTGTGACACTTCAAAGTGCACAACTTACCTGGATTTCTGAAATTCACAAAGATAGTCAGAAACCTTTAAACTGGTAGAGTCTTGTACAACCAGTTTTGCAATATCAACTCTTTTGACATTTCTTATAGATGGCCAGTTAAATCATTACATTTATATAGAGGTGCTGTCCTTACAACTTGGAATTAGGGCTACGACAAAGGATATATTTAATATGCATACATCAGTAAAATGTGAAACAATGGTACCTTTAAAATGTACTGTGGGAACAGAAAGCACTATAAGATGTAACAGAAGAGGAAGAAAGTGCTTGTCTTTCATCTTTGATGACATCATGAAATGTAAACACCAGCATACTGATAGCATTAGTTGACAGTAGGAATGGATCAGCAAATGCCAAGTGTTCTGAGAGTCACTAAAAATAAGAGAACTGAATAAAAAACTGTTTATTAAATAGATGTGTGACACATTTGATATGTGACTATAGAACAGTGCTGAATGACTGCATCGGGTAGTAGTGAAGATAACATCAAGTGATGTGGAAATGTTACTGTAGACATGATGCAGATGTTTTCATGGCATGCTTCACAGTAACCAGAACGTTCCAGCAAAGCTGCTTGTGTTGTTTACCTACTACAAACAATGTAATGTTTTACTATATATTTTTTCTGCAACTTTCTGTAAATAATAGATCAAACCACAGGCTATAAACTGCTACAACTGACAGTGGAGGTGTCAACAAAAGCATAAAGTACATGAATAGCTGAGTGTAGGATTTTGGATTCAGATCTTTAAGGAGAAAAGGAATAGCCACACAGAATATTATATTTAAAAAGTAGCAGAAAGTATTCTAAGAAATAAGCCAACATGAGAATGGAGAAAGGAGATGTTGCTAATAGGAATGACTGCAATTATGGGTACAGAGAATAGACAAGAGGGGGCTGGAACTTACCGAAGAAAACTGGCAAATGAGCCAAAGTATTGTGAGCAAATAATTAAGGAGTGAAAGGTAACAGAATGGGAAGAAACCAAGAAGACAGCTGGACTACAGGTTAAAGACTATCCTCACGATCAAGGATTGATATTTGAGTATAGGCAAATAGAAAACATTAGGGGAATCCAAAGTGAAAGGCCTGTCCTAGTAGAGTTTTTAGCACAAAAGAAATTCGAAAAACAATTCACACAATGGAATTTTTCCTTGGAAGCGTTTGCATAGGTATTTTTATACCCCAAATAGATGCCTGACAATTTTGTCTCAGCTAGATGGCAAATGTTGGAGGTGTGATGAGGAAGAAAGAGGTAAATGGAAAATATGTTTTGGAAGTGCAATGACTTGGCAGACTTTAAAAATTCACTTCATTTTACTCTATCAGAAATATTGGGTGAGCAAATGGGAGTAAACTATTTTTTGAACTGGGATAAAGGAAATGAATTGCCTTGGCATTGTAATGTCTGTTTAAGTCTAATTCTGGTGGCTGGGCTAATCTAACTTTATTTGACATACTGAATATCATAACAGAGATAAAGAACTGGAAGTAGGATCTTTATAAAAGGGTAGGAGCAAATTGCTTAGAAAAAATGGACATTGGGGGAAATATCTATGGAGAATAATATTTCAGAGAAGGAGAAAGGTTTAAAGGAAGGCAGGAAATTATTGATTTATGTAATGTTGAATAGATAAATATACAACAAGACTTTCTGCAGATATATAGAGCTGAGTATATTTTTCTGCATTATTCTGTATTATAGAGCTAAATTGTTGCTTAGATATCTGTTGTCAGTCTTCTGCAAATATACAGAGATCAGTATATAGTTTTTGGGTTTTATAATTTGCACTCTGATTCCTCACATCTCTGTTGAAACTTTCTTCCCCACCCCCCTCATTGTGGTTTCTATTGCTTGTGTGTTGTTAACTCAAGGTTCCCTTAATTTGAACTGTTAATAGCAGCAGTCTGCATTTAAAGAGGAACAGCCTTACAAGACTTTTTGCAGATATATAGAGCTGAGTATATTTTTCTGCATTATTCTATATTATAGAACTAAATTGTTGCTTAGATATCTGTTGTCTTAGTGTTCTGCAAATATACAGAGGTCAGTATATATTTTTTGGGTTTTATAATTTGCACTCTGATTCCTCACATCTCTGTTGAAACTGGTTTCCCCACTCCCCCTCCCTGTTCTTGGTTGTAGTTTAAATTTGGTGGCTTTTGCAGTGCCCGCCCCACTGTAGATTTGATCTAGGACACTCCCCCAGTCCCATCTCTTTACCGCATTCTACCTAATAAACCCTTTCTGCACTTGCTTTTAGTCCTTTTTAATTTAATTACATTTTTTCAAACTGTGTGTGGACTAATATTGCTACATACTCAAGTGTGCCAGCTTCCACTGCATATGAATTGTTTTTACTACTGTTTTTGCTACTTTTCTGAAAAAAAAAAAATTGTAAGCCTGTTTCCTACCTTTCCTGTAATTAGTGTTCCAAATACAGATTTACTGTATCCAGGACTATTTGTAAGTTTCTGAGCCCCCAAGCCTTTCTGTGTTGGAGGGAAGCATTCTAGCTTATCAATGGGAGTGGTAAGCACTAGGTAACCTGTCTACCACATAAGGAGTGGTTCTGGCCCAGAATTTGTAGTTATTGGTCATTTTGGCGGTCTTCCATCTCTCTCAACTTTCTGATTTGAAGGCCTGCATTTGCACTTGTTTCTGTCCTGTAACTCCTGGGCCCATCTCATTTGTTCACTCAAAAAAAAAAAAAATCTGCTTTTACTGTATTTGTGTTTCTTCCTACTTTATTTTGCTTTTGCGTCATCTTAAAAGTACTCAGTTGTATTTATTACTGCTTGGTGTAACTCATTCTAAGCCTTTTAGTTTAAGCACTTGGGCTTCAGACCAGTTGTTTTACATTAGGAAGGTTTGTGGTCTGCACTGTGGTGGCAGGACAGGTAGCTTACATCCTTCTAAGTTGGGAACTGCTGATTGAGGGCTCAGTGTCTGTTATTCTAAAAGTGTATTAATTCTGTTTTAAGCACTTGGGCTTCAGGCCAGTTATTTTACATTAAATGGGTTCGTGATCTGCACTCTTGTGGGAGGAGAGGCTGGACTCTGCCCTTCTAGCTGGGAATTTCTGGTTAAAGGCTTATAGTGCCTGCATATCTAAACTGCTTCTTACTGAAATTGGTACACCTTGTTTGCTGTAGCATAGAATAGATCCAGGCCTGATGAATCTAGCTTTGTTTGTATAACCTGAGCACTAATCCAGGCATTCTTTAAAGTATTCAATTGTATTTATTACTGCTTGGTAGTAACTTGATAAAAGTGTAGCTATCATTCTAAGTCTTTTGGATTAAGCACTTGGGCTTCAGACCAGTTGTTTTACATTAAGAAGGTTTGTGGTCTGCACTGTAGTGGCAGAACAGGTAGCTTACATCCTTCTAAGTTGGGAACTGCTGATTGAGGGCTCAGTGTCTGTTATTCTAAAAGTGTATTCATTCTGGTTTAAGCACTTGGGCTTCACGCCAGTTGTTTTACATTAAGAAGGTTTGTGGTCTGCACTGCAGTGGCAGAACAGGTAGCTTACATCCTTCTAAGTTGGGAACTGCTGATTGAGGGCTCAGTGTCTGTTATTCTAAAAGTGTATTAATTCTGGTTTAAGCACTTGGGCTTCAGGCCAGTTATTTTACATTAAAAGGGTTTGTGGTCTGCACTCTTGTGGGAGGAGAGGCTGGACTCTGCCCTTCTGAGCTGGAAATTTCTGGTTAAAGGCTTATAGTGCCTGCATATTTGAACTGTTTATTACTGAAATTGGTACACCTTGTTTGCTGTAGCATAGACTAGATCCAAGCCTGCTGAATCTAGCTTTATTTGTATGCTGCTTGTTTGTTTGCTTATTTCCCTGAAACGCTAATTCCACCTAAAACACGGCTTTTCAGGGCTTCTGTGGATCCCTAGTGATATATGTATTGCTTACTGTACTTATTTCCTTGTTTCACTTGAAAGAAAGTTACTGTTTGTCATTTTTGCATTTAAGTTACCTGAAACACATTGCATTTAAGTTACCTGGCACTTGCTCACTAAAGCAATTATATAAGTCAGCACTAAAATATTAAAAGCACTACATCCTCACAAACTCTTCTTGAGTACCTCGTTCCCCATTGGCCCCTTTTTTTCAATTATAAAGGAATTCCCAATACTATTCTAGCATGTCCAAAGGTCAGTTGTCAATCTCCTCTCCGGTCCAGCTGGTGAATCTGGGAATCTTGAGGCAATGTTACAACTGCCTCATGTACACAGACAACCCTCTCCTCCTCCCAACAAATTGAGATGCAACCATATAGCCATACTGGAGGCTAAGCTCTCTCAACTCAGTACTGGCAAAACCAGTCAGGAGGAGAAGGAAACCACACTCACTACAATTCCAATCTCACATAGACCTACCATGACAGCAAACCAAACACATAAACACACAAAAACATACACGGAGGCTCTAAATAAAAATCTGCCTAAGCAGCAGAGACCTGCAAATCAGACACCCAAGCAATTGCTACCCCAAAACAAAACTCGTGCAACACATAGCTCACAAAGCCAGTGTGCTGAACAGTCACAGCCCTAAAGGCTAAACAACACACCTGATACACTTGTAATAGGTGACTCTATCATCAGGCACAGTGACGTCCCACTCACCAGGCTGAACAAGGAGAAGTTCACGGTGAGCTGCCTGTTGGGCGCTAGGATCCGCCACATAACACAAGCACTCGGGTCACTCCAAGGCAAGTACAAATATGACTCAGTCATTGTCCATGCTGGTGTGAATGACCTGAGACATACCTCCCTGGACTACATGAAAAGAGACATAGAGGAGCTCTCTGAGCATGTAGCCCAGGCCGGTATGACCCTGACCTTGAGTAGCATCTTACTCTCACCAAGAATGATGCCACAGTATGAAGACAAGATGATCAATTTCAACAATTGGCTTAAGTATTGGTGTCATTCATAGGGGATCCAATGCCTGTCAGCCTGGGATGACATGCTCGACAAGCTACGATGCTTCGCTAGGGACGGCTTGCACCTGTCACCCCTCGGCTTTTGGATATTGGCAAAGGCTATTGCTTCCCCCATAGTGCCTTTTTTAGGCAAGGCTCAAAAGACAAACCCACCTCCATAGGTATCAGAAGGGATAAGAAACTAAGAGTAATGCTACTCATTGCCAGAAGTCTAAACCTCAAGATGCACGCACTCGAAACTCTCCTTAGCATGGAGAACATCGATATCTGTGCAGTAACAGAAACCTTGTTCAAGGCTCCAGAGAGCACCCCAGCATGACCAGGTTATACCTCATACTTGGACTGTACTACAAAAGGAGGGGGAGTATCAATATTCGTCAAAGATACCCACACCTCCAGGTTGGTGGCACAGCACGAAGCATCAGAGACTATCCATGTGCAATTAACAGTGGGTAAAACTGCCTTCCAGTTTATAGCCTGCTATAGACCACCCTCCCAAACCCAGGAACCCCACTCGGCCTTCCTGAGAACACTAGAAAATATGAAGGTCTCTCCAAGCACCATGATATTGGGTGACTTCAACTACCCAAACATAGACTGGGAGCATTACTCTAGCTCCAACACCCTAGCCCAAAGGTTCTTAGAATTTATAAACTCAAATGCTATGGAACAACTTGTTACCACTCCCACAAGAGGGGAAAACATACTGGACCTGATCATCACCAACATGGGGACCCTATGCTCCAGACCAGAAGTGTATCCCTCACTGGTAAGATCAGACCATAAACTAATCTCACTGGATATTCACATCCCGACCCCACCCCCTGCCCTGAAAACCACAGTGAAAAACTTCTCTAAAGCAAATTTCACACTCCTCATAACCATGGTGGAATCCTTCAAAGCCGCCGGGCCTGTGAAAAATATGTCCCAGACTGCAGAATCCTTTATAAACGCATTCTATGAACACCTTCAGGAATGCATGAATCATGCAATCCCAAATAAAACCAAAACCCAATCCTCCAAAGGCAGACGTCCTGTCTGGTGGACCCCAGCCATAAACAAACTATACAATAGAAGGAGGAAGCTATTACATGATAGAGCAAAATCCCAAAAAGGGAAGGCATCTCTGATCAGTATTAGCAAAAAACTATGGGCACTCATAAAATCGTCTAAGGCCAGCTTCGAGAGACAAATTGCACAGGACACTAAGGATAATCACAAGGCTTTCTTTAGTTATGTTAGGAACCTGGGTGGGAATTCCCAGATATGCTCAGAATTAGTCCAAAATGACAAAAAATACACTGAACCCACAGACATTGCCAACATCCTAGCTGACAGGTTCAGCGCAAACTCCCGCCCCCCTCCCCACCAAAAGGGCAAATATTTATCCCAGCAGAGTGCTGCCCCCCTGACATCTCAGATGCTCAGGTATGAGCTGCCCTCTCCAAAGCAAAAACACAGCATCAATGGGACCAGACGGTGACCCAGGCTGTCCCCTACATGAACTCCAAGAAGAGCTAAACCCAAACATAAAACTATTGTTCAATCTCAGCCTTACTACAGGATATGTACCCAAAGAGTGCCGTACAGCAACAGTGGTCCCTCTCCACAAAGGTGGTGCCTCAACAGATCCAGGAAACTATCGCCCCATAAGCCTGACTACCTTGGTCTGCAAAGCTATGGAAAGGATCATCATGGACCTCATAAATAAAGATATTGGGGACCTAGAGACACTGGATCCTACCCAGTTCGGCTTTGTTAAGGGCAGATCCTGCCTCTTAAACCTGGTTGATTTCTTTGAAACAGTCACCAAGGCCATTGATGAGGGAAAGGTGGTCCACACAGCCTACCTGGACCTCGCAAAAGCCTTCGATACAATACCCCACTCGGGCATTATAGATAAGCTCACCAGCTTAAATACAAACCCCTATGTCACTAGATGGGTTGCAAACTGGCTCAAGGACAGAACCCACAGGGTTAGAATTGCTGGAGCCATGTCAGACTCCAAACCAGTTACAAGTGGCGTCCCCAAAGGCTCAGTCCTGGGACCTCTCTTGTTCGGTATATATTTCTCGGAGGTACAGGCCAACACGGAAGGACTGTGGCTGACTAAGTTCGCAGATGACTACAAACTGGGTGCCATAATCAACTCTCCAGCCGACACAAGCATCCTCCAAAAGGGCCTCATAGAAACAGACAACCGTTGCCAGAGCCATGGCCTCAAGCTAAATGCCAAAAAGTGTATAGTCATCCCCTTTGGCAAAAACAAAGTGCCCACAAATTACCACATAGGTGGTAATCCATTAAGTACAGAAGAAGTAATTAGGACCTGGGGACCCAAGTTGATAGCAATCTCTCATTTGACAACCACGTGGCCAAAGTGGTTAGAAAAACATTTTATATAGCCCACCTAATCATGAAGGGATTCACATCTAGATCAGGGGAGGTCATCGTGCCTCTTTACTCATCCCTCATCAGGCCCATAATTGAGTATAATGCCCCTTTTGGGATGTACCTTACCAGACACCTGCAGCAACTGGAAAGACCCCAAAAGTACCTCACCAAGAGGATCATAGGGCTCAAACAGATGCCATATGCTGCCCGGTTAAAGAAACTCCAGCTCTACTCAGTGGCATACCGCCTGCTCAGAGGTGGTCTGTACCTGACGTATAAAGCCATGTCCAACCCGGAATTAATGGACATGCTGCTCCTCAGAAAATCCAAATCCCATCGAGCTACGCGCTAGAGAGACTTGAACCTCAGCACTGAACTAAATAGGACATGCTGGAGGGACAGATTCATAACCCAGAGGCTCCCTTCACTCTGGAATAAAATCCCAGTCCAGGTTAGGCAGAGTCCCTCATTGACTCTCTTCAAGAGGAATCTTGATGAGTGGATGGGAGATCGTAGGTTTACCCCTGGTATCACTTCTGTGTCACTGTTAGACAGAGGCACAGTATACTAACCTCGAAAAAGGGCATAGCAAAATTAATTTAAAATGGATGGCGAAAGCCAAACACACTCTGGCTAGGCTTATAAATGCCCTAGGGCAGATAGCCTAGTATGAACCTATAAACCTATAAAAGAATATATGTGATGTATAATATTTGCAAATGAGAATATGTTAATATGGTTTGTTTTCTTTTATATAAATGTATGTTTGGCTATGTATTATGTGATAATTCAATAAAGGTGTTAAAGCAAAATATATGAGTAGTTAGGTAACAGATTACAGTAGACTTCACATGGAATTTGATGCATAAAGACTTCACAAACTATCTAGGTATTGGGTTCTCTGTCCAAAACCAGAATGCAGCAAAAGTTGTTTGAAAATCACCTTGTTTGTTACATTTCTTGTTTTGTAGTCACAAAGCCACATTGTCAGATACCCTGTGTGGCATGGAGTTAGGTCAACTGCATATAATCCTGAAAATTATTTTCTATTAAAAATCATAGCTGTGAACTGTATCATATACTGCTGTGTTACGAAAGAAAAGGTTCATTTTGCAATAAATTTAGCAACACAAACCAGCTATTGTCTTTAGGTGATCAAATCAGTGAGTGAAAGAAAGCTCAGAGTCAAGCACATCATAAATCTTTGAAATGATGCTTTCATGTACACCATCACAGAAGAGAAACATCTGTGCCCTATAAACCTACTCAAACTTGGTAGAAGCTGAGGGTTTGCCTCTGCTGCATAGACAGATGAAGCACTAAGATCCAGATGACACAAAAATGGTTAGTGACTTAAGAAAAGTGAGGGGGAACACTGCTACAGGGAAGCAGGCAACCAGGCTCACTGCAATGCCAGAATTTAATGGCGAGAGAGAGTGAGAGAGGGCATATAGTAATGTGGGCTGGGGATATGTGCTTGGCTCTATAAAGTCTGTTGTACCTACTTTTAGCCCATACTAAGCAACAAAAGAACTGCAGTTTGCAATCACCTGTCTCAGTAGCCATACTACACTGGTAATGATAAATAGAAGACTCGTTCAGTATGTACTAATGTTACTGGGGCATGAGCTTCAAGGTATTGAAGTCTAGCTTTAGAAAATATATATATATATATATGTATATATATATTTTTAATTCCAATAAATGGTATGCAGACTCTACTCATTTTATGTCTATATACTGGATTACTTCACTTTCATACAAGAACCTAGTCACTTCTGTGACAGTGTAAATGAGTCTGGCTTTAATAACCTAAAAAGTGGGCTTATATCAATTTGTACAGCATATTTAATTTCAAAAGTATAACAAAATGGACGCTGTCAGGCAGGAAAAATTAAACAGGCAGTAATGCCAAACAGGGTGGCCATTACAGGGAAACAACTATTCAGTTTTGTTGTGATGCCCGGTTCCACAGGTGGATGGCCTTCCGATTTCTAGAAGGTACATTATTTCCCTCTAATACACAATCTGTCAGACATTAATGTGCTTTGAAAATAGGCTGTTAAATTTCTTTGTATGTTTTATTTTTATTATAAAGTTATTTGTTCATACTTTTGCAGCAAAATAGTTCCTTTGCCTAATATTACAAAGTTGGTGTAGGATAGGTAGTTATTGCAGGAAGTATTTTCCATTCAAGATCTAAGTTATGCAAAGGTTTAATTATTACAGAAATATGAACATTAATATATATATATATATATATATATATATATATATGGGTCACCTTCAGATGCCCGACAACGCGTTTCGCCGACACGGAATCCGACGGGATGAAAAGACCGACAACGCAGATGACCGACAAGGTGAGAACCCGACGGACTCGGTAAGTGTGAGATAGAGTGAGGGATTTAGTGTTAGGGAGCGGACAGGTAAGTGTGCGATAGTGAGGGACTGTGGGTTTAGGGGTGGGTTAAGTGAGTTAGGGTTAGGGTACAGGTAGGGTGTGTGCGATAGTGAGGACTGTGGGTTTAGGGTGGGTTAAGTGAGTTAGGTTAGGGTGCAGATAGGGTGAGTGTGCGGTAGTGTCGGACCTTGGGGTTAGGTGGGTAAGTGAGTTAGGTTAGGGTGCAGGTAGGGTGAGTGCGTAGTGTCGGACCTTGGGGTTAGTGGGTAAGTGAGTTAGGGTTAGGTGCAGGTAGGGTAAGTGTGCGGTAGTGTCGGACCTTAGGGTTAGGGTTTGGGTTAGGGATAGTGGATATGTTATGTAGTGTACTGTGTTGTTTACATGTAGTGTGTTGGTGTAATGGTTTTCGGTGTTTTGCGTTGTTGGTATTTTTTGTTGTCGGTCTTTTGGTGTCGGTGATTAGTGTGTCGGCGAAACGAGATTTCGGGCATATAAAGGTGATCCATATATATATATATATATATATATATATATATATATATACTCTGTATATGTCTGCATGTGTGTGTGTGTGTGTGTGTGTGTGCACATATATGCGTGTATATATATATATATATATATATATATATATATATATATATGTATGTATGTATGTATATATCTATATGTCTATATATATATATATATATCTATCTATATATATATAAAACCTCTCATGTATACAGAAAGTGAGATGCAGCACACACACAGATGCAGAGGTACAGACACAAATTCCCACATGCATACATGGAAGCATGCATGTGTGCATACATTCACACACAAATGTGCTCATCAGTTGCAGCTACTTTAATGACTGTGTAAACATCAGATGTTTTATTCTGATCAAGTAAATTTAGTAGTACATAGATTTTATTCTCATCATTTGAATTAAGAAATGCATATTTAAGATCAACAATAATAAATTTTATGTCACTGCTGTCAGATGCACACTTCTCTGCCAGATAATTAAAAGACAGACATATGTGCATGGGCATGCTGTCTCACACACACACACACACACACACACACACAGACACACACACACACACACACACACACACACACACACACACACACACACACACACACACACACACACTCACACACACACACACACATGCACGCACGCGCTCGCGCATGCAGCACACACAAACACACACACACACACACACACACACACACACACACAGGTCCTTATAACTGCTGCAGTAACTTGCTTTAGTTCTGCTTTTTTTCTCCTCACTAATTACATCATTTTAAGAGCTGATGTTAGAGATTGAGAATGAAGTAGCAAGTCTTGTAGCTGCTGCCACAATATATAAATCATGTTAACTTTGTTATTGTTGTTTATTTTTATGCTCACTAACAGTCATGTTTTTATAGTTATGGTTATGGAGGTAAAAGAAAATGGCAGCTCCAATAAAGGATTTCAATGTAAGTGCAAGGATTTTGTGCTGCAATAGGTACAGTTCTTTTTACCAGTCTCTACCCAGTGATGCTATTGATTCTCAATCCCATTGTCTAAACAACATTACACTAGTGTGACACCAAGAGAAAGATACTCTATTTAGTTTGTCCTTGAAATACACACATAACATTCTAGTCTTCAACCCTCACTTATCCTTTACCTTTTGATTACATCCAAGCTGTCCTGAATACCTCCATAGATTCCCTTACACCATCTATTCTAGCAGTCTGTTCTTTGGATCAACACCAGTCTTTATGAAGAAGTACTTTCATGGATCCCAGTAATACTGAGTACCTACAATCCACTGTTATGACTCCTTACATCTTTCATTTTTCCTTTCTTTTTTAAGGCAGACCTACACACATTTCTATTACATCAGTTTGTATGCCATTATAAGCCTTTATCTCTTCTGGTCTTTGCTGAGAAGAACCCTAGCTCCTGAGATCTCTAACCGTATAGATTCTGCTTCATTCCATGCAATTTTTTTTTTTTACAGCATCCAACTGAACTGTTTCCAGAAGCCCGATTTCCTGATGTTATGACCACCAGCTCTATACACAGTACACAAATGGGGTATTACCTGTTTATTTCTGGAGTCTATTTCCTGATGATACACTTAATATTCCATTTGTTGTCACCATGGCTGTCTCAATCTACTTGTAACAGTCCAGTCTGCATAAGAGCAACACCCCAAATCTTTCTCATGTCTGTTTGCTATAGTTTTAACCCCTAGCTAGTACTTCATCTTATGACTGCTGTGGTCCATGTGCAATGGTTTTCACTCACCTGCAATGAAACTCTTCCTGACCACTTGCTCAGTCTTCCTTTGTTCTTTTTTGGACTCCTCCTCCACTATGGAATTCTAGCATTAATATACTGCATCATCTGCAAATATTAGTTGTTTTCTCTTTTAAATCAAATATATCTGAAATGGCTTTATTTTGTATTGCAAGATGTGTAACTGCAAGTTCCACAGTTATAAAAAATGATAAGTCAATTAAATGGAGAACACTGAATGGCAAAATTTGCTGCACTCTTTTTAAAGCTAGTTTGTGTGAAACAAAAGAGCCATCCTGCACCTCCTTACAAAGCAGCCCCATACATACCCTAACTCTGAGTTTGGTGTAAATCAGAGTAAGGAGAATACTTCAAGTTATAGCCAGCTTTAACTCAGAACACACAAACTCCTGTAGTATTGTTGTTATAAAGACTACATTTGCAGTCCTCAGAATATCAATTGCTTATTGTATAGAATGCACACATTGAACAGTTCTGGACCCAGAACAGACTTGTGGAGTGCACCAACAGTCACTTTTTAATTTAATAGCATCCCTCTCACCATAACTGTCTATAATATACCCATCAGCTATGCATTCCTCTACTTCCTAAGGTCAATGTTATCACAAACCACTGCAGTTTTCTCATATTTGTCATTGTGAATCAAAAGCCTTTTTGATGCCCATGTAGATCACAATTAACAGTATTCCATTGTTGAGTTCTCCCGTATCAAACTTCATAACTGGACTTTGCTTGACTGGCAGCTCCAACAGGCTAATACTGGCCTGGAGATTCTTGTTTTATAAGGAAGCAAACAGGCTGGCAAGTCTGTAGTTTCCTAGGTTTTAATGTTTCACTTCAATGTGCAATGGTACTAGTCTTCTGATCTTCCATTCCTCAGGTGCTTCTGCACTTGCCATTGCTATAATGAGGATCTCCAATAGAGCATGTGTAGTGGTCAAATTCCTGAGAGTTCTGGGAAAGTCCATCTATTCATTGTGCTGCTTTCCTTCCACAGGACACAGGTGGTTGTTTGACTGCCTGCTCTTTCTCTATCCTGCTATCTATCTAATGTTTCTCACCCTATCACCCCCCCCTCTAGTATTTGCAAAGACTGAGGAGAATGAGTTGACAGTCATCAATATACTCTTTAATGTTTCCAGCAGACTGGCCCTCAGCTTCTCTTCCTGCTCATGTCTGTGCTCCTCCTCACTAAAACATTCCTACCATTCAGTTCTGACACCACTAACCTTGCTCACTGTATGTCATAGTTACCTCTTTCTTTGTGCCCTTAGTTTACTAAGTTACCTCAACATGGATAACCTGTAAACAAAAAGATCTTGTACATGCATGGATGAAACCTGTTATCTGAAATGCATACATGCTCTGAAGGTATGTACTTGAACAGAGCAGCAATTCATGCAAACGTAAAAATTCAAAATATACATTTTTCCAGGGTAGCAAAGTCTGTTATGCCACCAAATTTGGGAGTTTTAAAGCCCCCTGTACTCTTGCATTTCTAGGGCTTCAACACTCAAATCCCATGACTGAGATCTCCCTTGATCAAATTATATGTGAGAATTCCCCAACTATACCTCATTAAACTTATATATTGGTATGCCAAGATTGCCTCAGCTCAAAGAGTAACCTTTCTTATGACATGAAAAGACAGCTCTCTCTCTCTCTCTCTCTGTTTGCCAAGCTTCGCGTCCACGGCATGATGAACTTTAATATTTCAAGCCTATATCCATCATTACAATATGAGGCAAGCAACACTTGGTGGCATAACACCACTTCAATCAAACAATGTTTCTGCAAATAAATAAATAAATAAATAAATAAGGAGTAAATACAGCATACGCAATTTGGTGTACACCCTGCGCCATACTCAACCCCTTTTTCATCCCCATTTACTTTTCTTTCAAAGATCTAAAAAACATTTTCCACTGCTAGCTTCTGCAAATGTTATTGCTCTCAGAACTGATGACTCATTCCTGTTTTCTCCCAAAAGAGGGTATACCTTTCCAATCCCGTTTGACCTCTCTCCCTTCTATCTAGATAGCTATCCTTTTTTACCTTTGTCTCCCCTGAACTTCAACAAGTGTTGCATCACACATGGCCATGACAGGCTGTGCTTAACCTTTATAAATTGCTATTCATGTCTAACACTACCTCTTATCCTTGGATTCCTTTTTTTCCAAGATGTCTTTCCTACCGTCTTTCACCTTAGTACTAATGACCCACTTGTTTTTACTGCTGTCAGTTTCTATGCCCTTCATTCCTTTCCTGTCTTCCTCGGACATTTTCTTAGTCCCTTCATGCCTCCTGTTGCTTTATTATATGTAGTTCTACTCTGAGTCTGCCTGTTTACCAAAGCTACTACCATACGTACCCTTTCAATTATTAATTTATCCAGCTAATCACACTGCACACAAGTGTGCCTTTTCAGAGGCAACACAGAAGGACTGTTATATGACTTAGAGTCACATGGTGGACAAAGAGAGGTCGAGGTTATCAAATCCTGTAGTATAAGGAAATGTTCAGTAACAGCTCATGGCCTTAATTCTCTGTGCTGTCAGGACTGCGTCCCCTGTCTAATATCTTCTGGACAGCCAAACTCCTACCCCCAAAATCTAAACACCTGATCTACCACTCTCCTAATCCGTTCATCCTCCCTGAGCTACACCTTTCATTCTGTCTGATTCCTGAATTACTCTCTTCCCTTTCCTTTATTGGCATGCACTTATTCTTCTAAACCTTAAGTGCCATTGTTTACCTGCTTACCACTGTTGAAGAGGAACAAGAGATAAAAAAAAATTGCCAAAAGATCTTTAGATACCTAAAATGTGCCTCCTGTATTAGTGATGTTGAACAAAATAATAAAAAATAGCTAATTCAGCATAGATGGACTGTAATGTAAATCATCAGAAAAAAAATCCATCCAGGTAATGATGAAATAAACAGTCTGTCCATTTTATAAAAATATAAAACACAAAAGTCGCTGATAAATGTCATTAACTTAATAAACTGTTGAAGATGGTGACATTGCTGTTTTGTTTTCCATATTTTTAATTATTTTAATGGGTTAAATGGTATAGAATGATAGAACCCTGGATTTACTGTTCTTCTGTGCAGGGCTAGCTTAGTCCTGCATAGAAGTGGTCGTTTAGGAGCAGGAATGCAGCGCGTCATGCATATTAATGAAGGCACACTTCCTGATCTCCTAATCTTACATGGAGCATGTAATAGTGCAGGTGGCATGTCTGCGTGCAGAGATCTCAGAATATACATGCCTCCACAATGAAGAACTGCAGAAAGGCCAAAGGAATAAGTGAGACTGGTCATAGGTATCCCCATATCCCCAGCAACATTCCTCCACATGTACAACAGCAATAGTAAGTACAAATCAAATAAACAAACATTTTTTTTTTATTAAGAATCCGCTTAAAGCTAACTGTAAGTGCGCAGGTGTGCCAATCTCTTAGCTATGGTTAAAGCAGCTTAAATGGCTGAAGAGGATAACAAGGAAGATATATGCAAATGAAGCAGTATAGCAGTAGTGTAGTGGACAGAGCATTTGCCTTATGAGCAAGCATTCCCGGTTTGAATCCCAGTGCAGCACATTCCATTTTCCATGGCAAATCACGTTATGACCAATATTTTAGTTGCATAACTCACTAAATAGCATACATTTGTGAATTGGAGTACTGCATTAAATACACATGTGAGGTGTCAGTGTCATAATGTTACAAAGTCCCCAGATAAGCTAATGTGCCCCATACAGTATATGTACACAGGAATCATGGATACTAATGGAAGGTAAAATTTGTAATGAATGACAACTCCATACAGCCTCCAAATCCCCCACCTTCCCAAGAACCATTAGATATTACTGTCTAAATCAGTGCAATTGTAAGGGGGAGTAAGCACTAGAAAGTAAGAGTAAGGACCAATAAGAAGTAGTAAGCATATTTAAGCACTAGTAAGTGAGTTTAAGCCCGTTTGTGTGGGGGTAAGCAATGAGCACACAGGTTAAGCAATTTTGAAGCAAACTCTCTGTAAGCATATTTAACCGGAGGTTAGCATTGCTTACCCTCACGCAAACCCAAGCAAACCCGCTTACAACTGCTTAAAAGTGCCTTAATCACTCTGTAGCCAATGGCCCTTGTTCTGCCCAGCAACAAAATAAACAGCCTTGCAGGTCTTGAACCCAGTACCCTATAGTCACAGTAGTCAACCACCAAGCCATCACAGCAGTATAAAAGAATGAGGTATCACCAAACAAGTCTTCACTATAGTAAAATCAAACTGAACCTGTGAAAGGAATCAGTATACAGTCATATGTTTTATAACCCACTACATGACATAAACATATAAACTGGAGTACAGCAGTAAGCCCAGATGTGAGTTGTAATTGTAATAGAGTATTGAAGTCCCCAATAAAACACAAGGACACCATACAGTGTACGTACACATGAATCATGGCTACCAGGTATATATATATATATATATATATATATATATATATATATATATGTATATATATATATATATATATATATATATATATATATCTATATATATATATATATATATATATATATATATACATATATCTATCTATATCTCTATATATATATATATATATATATATATATATATATATATATATATATATGTATATAAGATATAATGAATAAGAAATCAATGCAAAAAAGAAAATATAATGCAAAGTCTAATGTAAGCAATACTAAGCATTGCACAGGCCAGCTTAGGAGGTGTAAGCAATGTGTAGGTCAGCTAACTCAATGTGCCCAGTGTTATACCCCTTTAAACACTGCCACTGCCAACTTTTGGTAAGCAGGTTTGCCCATAGCCTAGCATTTTCAAAACCAACCAATCATGGAAAAGTGTGGAAAATTGGCCCTACTTAAACCCAACAGGCGGGAATACATCTCATAACTGGTTGTAGCTTCCCCTTGCAGGTACTATGACAGAAAGGGGAGAAGGTGTGTGCTTCTGGGCACAGTGCTGGTGCATCCAGGAGTCCACTGAGTCATGGCAGGACTCCTTGTCAAAGACCATGAGCAGAGACTGCTGCAGGGCCAGTAACAGGGTTCCTAATACAAGGCAGAAGCCTGGGACCATCTCGCCTGTGACCTCACTAGTGCCACTTGCATACCCCGAAATGGTGAGCAGGTCAGGCATCACTATGCTGACCTGAAGCAGCATAAGGGGGACCACTTGGAGTAGTGGATCCAAGAGGCTAGAATGGCAGGGGCTGTCCCAGCTGTGTGTAAGTATAAATCCACTATGTGTGTAATAATTGCCAGCTCATGTATATCATGGATAGGTATGGCTAAATATTCCTCTTATGTCCTCCACAGTTGCAAGTGAGCAGGCCACAAACCAGGAGGCCCATGGAAGTCACCTGGAGAGGTTGTGATGCGAGGCAGTTCAGTAATACTCTTGCATGTACTGTCATAAGAAATAAATCTAAAATTATTAGTAAATTAATTCCCTATATAAAACCTGTATTGTTTAAGGCAAGTACTGCATACACTGGAGAATATGCCAGAAAGAGTCTCATGTAGTTTGTAAGTAAATAAAATTGTAATAGCCTGACAATAAAAGTCTAACTGCTGGACTGCATGTGTATACTCTGTTATCATATGGTAATGTCGCTATGCAATCACGTAATAGCAGTGGCGGCTGGTGACTTCAAATCACAGGGGGGCTGCAGGAGACAGCTGAATGGGTGGGGTCAAGGGGGTGTGGTCAACCAGAAAGGGGAGGAGCTATGCACAAAACCACAAAAAACTAACTTTAATTAAATACGCTGCCCTGGGTGGCAAACCATCATTATGAAAGTCCAATCAAGACAAAAATAAGTGTAGAAGAATAAAAATATTTCAATGCATTGGCTGCATGACAGCTTACTTAATATCTAGATGGAAACAAAAGGATGTGAGGCATGAAAAAATAAATTACTTTTTAAATACATTACTGGAATGCCAGTCAAAATCAAGTATAAGAAAAACCAGAAGCACTCAACTCAAACCACTTCTCCTTGCACTGCAGTCCTAATTATAATATATTCAGCTTTATTAAAGTACCAAGTAACATGCTGAAAGTAGAAATCTATGTGATGCCCCCACTTGTAAAAATGTTTCTTATCCAAAAAGACCTGCTGCCTGACAACTTGTTTCATGGGGAAAACATGATAAAAGTAAAAATGAAAAGCAAACAAGAAACAAGCTCAAGATACATTGCTTAAAGGATTACTGTACAGGTTATGGACCACACATGATTGGCATTCTGTTTAGTTTACGGGTAAAGTCTGTAGAGATGACTGGAAGTCTCCAACAAGTGTAATGAGCTTTTTAAAATAATGGAATCCTGTCCTTTAATACCCAAGGCTTATACATTATCTAGTCAAGTATTCTCTGCATGGCAACAACAGAAAGGCTTTCAATGTTGGCAATTCTTTAACAGTATGCTTATTAAAGCTTACTTGCATCTTACGATCTCAGACAAGCTTACCTTATGGTCATTAAAGCATTGCTACTTAAAAGCACAGAGCAACAGGCACTTTGAGTAATAAGCATAAATCAACAGTACAAAAATATGACAGAAACCAGACCATTCTGCAAAATCAAGGACAGATGAAAAGCCACTGTAGTACTTATGCAGTGTGTCCTCCCCATCCAAGGTAGATACAACTACTCCTTGCCTTGCTTGGACACATCCAGAGTCACTACATGGGGAGTGGGTGCAACAAGCATGTCACAATTTGAAATCTCACTGGCTGACTGTGATGGCCCTGACACATTTGTCATACCTCTCAACCTCAAGAGCAAGAAATCTGGACAAAGCCATACACAGAAGTGGGACAAAGGCCCAACAATAAGGACAATTTTAAATATTGCTCTAATAAACTTAGAAAGATAATAGAATAGGTCTTGCATTAGTATGAATTTTCTGAAGGGTATAAAATCTGAAACTCAAATGTCTGTCATTTTCTAACTTCAGTCTTTAGTGATGTCACTAATTTGCCAAAAACACAATTTTATGAAAAATGGACAAAACGTGATGCAAAAATATAAAATAGACACACAATACAGCTGCTACCTGTCAAAGAAGGGACACTTTAATATTAGTACTGCTACCTTGAGCAGCTGAGAAAATATAAAAGAATCTACATGCATTTCAAGTAATCTATAACTTTGATTATTACAGTTATTTTTTAATTGTAAACCCTCCATGTTTTCTTCCAAAATTGCTATTTTGGAGGGATTATAAGGGGAAGAGCAACATTTTGAGCCACAAATTGGGGACAGTTGAGAGGTTGGCTATGCCTAATTCTATAAAGCAATTTATTTGCATGTACCTCTCAACCTGTTAATGCAGTAAATCTGAACAAGGCCAAATATATTGGGGCACATATAAACAGTACTAAAATTGCTCTTGTATAAATTGAGACAGTTGATAGAACAGCTCTTACTTTAACATGCATTTTTCTGAAGGTTATGAAGTCTGAAACTTAAGAGTGACTTCTGGCAAATCATTTAGGAATTAAAACTACAAATTTTATGAACAAACCAAAAATAAGAAGCAAAAATCTATTCATTCTTTGAAAATCTGGACAGTTGGGAGGTATAGTTCAGCTGGGCCTGTCTGAGTTTGCTGCCCTTCCCCCCCTGACAAAATAATGGTTGAATGGAGCCTCTGCAGCCATTCCAATGAACCATTATACTTGGCTATTTCACTCCATTTACCATAAACACTAATGTGCATACTGCTTTACTTCTATGATGAGTTGGACTTCATTTGAAAGTTTTATTTTGTATTTTACAGCACAAACACTAAGTCATCTGTTAAACAAAGCAATGCAGTCTCACAATGAAAACTTAGCATTAAAACTTCTCTGCCCTTGAAACTCACATTCATTGAAACAGCATTGAAACCCACATTCAAAGAAAATACATTTTGCCAGTGGCAGATAAAGATTAATTTTGGGCTGTTTTCGAATCATAGGCTCCTTGCATATGAAACATACATGTGCTCTTTGATACACCTTCCTCATTGTACTAAAATTATATTCCTTGTATAATACAGTACACTTGTTACAGGATGTTTTAAATTTGTTTTGAACATTTTTTCCAGTAAGCAATGAAACAAACCATAATGCACCCATAATGGCAAAACTGCCCAGTTGAGAACATTTATCATAAAAAAAGTCTACCCAGACTTCCACAGTCCACCATTATTAGTAAATATACACAATTCCACAGTCCACCATTATTAGTAAATATGCACAATTCCACAGTCCACCATTATCAGCAAATATGCACAATTCCACAGTCCACCATTATCAGTAAATATGCACAATTCTACAGTCCACCTTTATCAGTAAATATGCACAATTCTACAGTCCATTATCAGTAAATATGCACAATCTCTAAAGTCAGTCATCTAAATAATTCCACATTAAAGAAATCTGTAACTAATGAAGTGGTTGCTGCTAGCAATCACCTTTATATTTCATGGTTTCATCGAAAAATAAAGTGTCTGTTGCCCCGCAGGAATAAATTGTCTATATTACATTAAAAAAATGATAAGCTAGTAATAATATTGCAAGAGGAAATGGATGGCAAACTGATAACGAACTCATAGTTAGTATCTTCACCAAGGAGAACATTCTCAGTACGGCAGTATCTACCCCTTGTGGGAGTAGAACCCACAACCTTCTGCATCAAAAGCAAGTACACAGCCTGCTGTGCTATAGTATTAACTTGGCAAAGCACTAAACTTCTATTCCCCTGCAGCTCTCAGTTCCTTGTGAAATCTACTCAATACTCAACTGCATCTCAACTTCGCAGCTCAAGAAAACTGGAAAAAGCCAAAATGTATTGGGGGGGGGTCAAAAGCCCAAAAACAGGGACACATTAAACATTGCTTGTATAATCTTGGAAAGTTGCTAGAATAAAATGTTGTGTTGCCACCATATATTTTACTGCCAAGGTCCCTGAGCAAAAACAGTCAGAGTAACATACCACTACCACATCAGCTGCTTTGTAAAAAAGAGGAAGACTGAAACTTAAATGGCTATCATTTAGTGAATTCAGTTCCCACCATAGCTGTCAACCTCTTAGTACAAAACACCTGGACAAACCCAGTAATGAGGGAATACAGCCCTCAAACATATTCAGTGAATTCAGTTCTTGCCATAGCTGTCAACCTTAGCACAAAACCTGGACGAAGCCAATAATGGGGAATACAGTCCCAAAAATAGGGACAAATTTAAAATATTCATCTTATAAACTTCAAAATTGCTAAAAAAAAAAAGGTTGTGCTACTATGTATTCTGAAGAACATGAAGTTGGAAATTCAAATGCCGGTCAATTTTATTGCGGACAGAACAAATACAATTTTCAGCAGAGACGCAGGGATTAAAACTGCAGACACATCTTTGTAAAATGGCAGGGCACCAGAGCAAATCCACACAAACACAGACAGGAGATGCACACTCCACACAGAAGCCACCCCAACCAAGAATCAAACCAGAAAACCTATAGCTGTGAGGCAACAATACTACCACCGCACCATCAATTATGCAAAGAATTAAACATTCAGAAACCTGAAGTCTGAAATTCAAATGCCGGTCAATTTTACTGCGGACAGAACAAAAACAATTTTCAGCAGAGACGCAGGGATTAATACTGCAGACACGTCTTTGTAAAATGGCAGGGCACCAGAGCAAATCCACACAAATACAGGGAGGAGATGCAGACAGAAGCCACCCCAACCAAGAATCAAACCAGAAAACCTATAGCTGTGAGGCAACAATACTATCACTGCACCATCAATTATGCAAGGAATTAAACATTCAGAAACCTGAAGTCTGAAATTCAAATGCCGGTCAATTTTACTGCGGACAGAAAAAACAATTTTCAGCAGAGACGAGGGATTAATACTGCAGACACGTCTTTGTAAAATGGCAGGGCACCAGAGCAAATCCACACAAATACAGGGAGGAGATGCAGACAGAAGCCACCCCAACCAAGAATCAAACCAGAAAACCTGTAGTTGTGAGGTAACAATACTATCACTGCACCATCAATTATACAAGGAATTAAACATTCAGAAACCTGAAGTCTGAAATTCAAATGCCGGTCAATTTTACTGCGGACAGAACAAAAACAATTTTCAGCAGAGACGCAGGGATTAATACTGCAGACACGTCTTTGTAAAATGGCAGGGCACCAGAGCAAATCCACACAAATACAGGAGGAGATGCAGACAGAAGCCACCCCAACCAAGAATCAAACCAGAAAACCTGTAGTTGTGAGGTAACAATACTATCACTGCACCATCAATTACACAAGGAATTAAACATTCAGAAACCTGAAGTCTGAAATTCAAATGCCTGTCAATTTTACTGCGGACAGAACAAAACCAATTTTCAGCAGGGATTAAAACTGCAGACACGTCTTTGTAAAATGGCAGGGCACCAGAGCAAATCCACACAAACACATGGAGGAGATGCAGACTCCACACAGAAGCCACCCCAACCAAGAATCAAACCAGAAAACCTATAGCTCTGAGGCAACAATACTACCACTGCACCATCAAATACACAAGGAATTAAACATTCAGAACCCTTAAGTCTGAAATTCAAATGCCTGTCAATTTTATTTAACATTTTTTAATCAGGACAGTCTGACTTGGAACAAATAAACAATTTTCAGCAGAGGCCCAGGAAGAAATAATGCAGACATGTCTTTGTAACATGGGAGGACACAAAAGCAAACCCACACAAACACAGGGAGAAGATACAGACCCCACAAAGAAGGAACCCCAGCCAAGAATCAAACCCAAGAACCTGCAGTTGTGAGGCAACAATGCTACTACTACACCATCAAATATCAAGCATTGCAACATTTACAAACCACAGATATTATGAGGAACAGATCAGATCGAATATGAGGCAAAAATCTGAAATTTTTTTACAAATGGTGGTTTGTAGGGAACTCAAGTCTTTAACACCTGCATACAGGGTACAGGGTTCAAGCCTGAGGCATTCCCTACCACACCACCATAAGCACCTGGGGCATTTTCACACACACACACCCCAGTAAAGCACAAGCACCATACACAAACTCCAGTAAAGCACAAGCACCATACACAAACTCCAGTAAAGCACAAGCACCATACACAAATTCCAGTAAAGCACAAGCACCATACACAAACTCCAGTAAAGCACAAGCACCATACACAAACGAGTCTGTGCACTGTAAAAGTGCACAGACGTCTCCTTGTGTCCCCCTATGGGGACGGCCGGACTGCCTTGAGCATGCACATAGACCGACAGTAGTCGGGACTCGGTCTATGTGCGAAGTCCGCGAATTTTGAAAAACTAATTTTTTTTATTTTTCATTTTTCTTTCTTCTTTTTCTTTCTTTTTTTATTTTTGAGGGGGCTGCAGTCCGGCAGCCCTATGCCACGAGCCGCCCCTGCGTAATAGTACTGTTGTATTAAGCACTGTTACTCATGCTGTGCACCATAAATAGAATGTGTAGGAATGCCTGTATATGACTCGTGTAATCCCCAGAGGCCAATTAGTACAACTGAGAGAAGCATAGACAGAAAACAGTGAAAAGGCAGACAACAAAATCTGAATAGCCCATGCAAATGAGAAGTGAACAGCTGTATTTTTAGCACACACAGCCATGGTTCGAATCCTGGTGGTGGTAGTAGTCTGCATACAGAATCATACCGCACAACTGTACAGATATGTCCAGAATGCCAACAAAGTGGCCCATATCTGTTGTCTGTCAACCTGTCCCCCAGGGAAATCAGTGGGATGATCCCAGACGTATAGGCAGCAAACAGGAAATACAATTGATTGACACACATCTATGAGAACAAAGCTGGCACACTAGCAACTCCCCAAAACCTTATCAGAGTAAGAAGCCACGTATATCCCATTTACACCCCCATGTTGTCAAGCTGTGGCCAGAGTGTGTTCAGTAACAGAGTGAGATGTATGTGCATAATAATAATAATGTGAAATCTGGTACTGTGTGTGGCAACATTCAGGTAGTGCTAACAAACATTTCTCCCACAGGTCTGTCAGATACCAACACTGTACCCAGAAATACAAGAATGATACCCTGTACTGGTACTGTTTACTTTGGAATCGTATGGTATTGTGACTGATGCAGTTGCTCCGAATAATAAGGTATTGTCGCCGACACTGTCCTACAAAATATAACTGTCTAGGAAATCCTGTGTAAGAGTGTCATAATACAAGGTCAGAATGCAAAACCATAGGAGAATTATAAGACAGAAAGCAGATAGGAGATATACAGCAATATCTATATAGCACACACAACTCTGATGGACAGTGTTTAAGTTGCAGCAGACACAGCCATGGTCTGAATCCTGGGAGTGGGAGTAGGCTGCATACAGCATCATACCCCACAACTGTACAGATAAGACCAGAATGTCCAGTATATGGGCCCATATCTGCTGCCTGACACCCTATCCCCTTGGAAAGTCTGTGGGTTGATCCCAGGTGTCTAGGCAGCAAACAGGGAATACAACTGATTATCACATATCTATGAGAACAAACCTGTCACTCTAGCAACTCCCAAAACTGTTATGAGAGTAATAAGCCAAATATGTCCTATCTACACCCCCATGTTGTCAACCTGTGATCAGAGTGTGTACAGTAACAGAGTGAGATGTATGTGCATAACCCTAATGTGTAATCTGGTACTTTGTGTGGCAACATTCAGGTAGTGCTAACAATTATTGCTCCCACAGGTAGATCAGATACTAACACTGTGCCGATAAAAAAAAAGCTTGATACACTGTACTGGTACTGTTTACTCTGGTATTGTATGGAATTGTGAGTGTTGCAGTTGCTCTGAATAATAAGGGATCACTGATCACTGTCATCCACACTGTGCTACATAATATAACTGTGTAGGAAACCCTCCCACTCCCAGTGGCCCCACCTTTATTACACTCACAAACCCCTCCCATCTTTCCAATAGCCAACCACAGCGCTAATCCAACACTACCTCCTCCATCTTCCCACTACTATCACACCTCCTCAACTAACATGTACAAGCATACCTTACCTATGCTCACTGCATGCACTCTCCTTGCATATCTTACATCCTACCAAAGCTCCATCATTCCCCCACTCAACCACTACCACTTTACTACTACTCACACCACCACTCATGTATCACCCTCACTCAGCTTCCCTCCCACCAGCTCAAGAACCATCCCTATGCACCCACCACATATTCTACCAACTATTTTACTCAAACATAAAGCATCTCTACAACTTAACATAGTACCCTCCCACCATACCTGTTACCCACAGAGCACAATCATAAAGTTTCCCTTATAAACAAACACATTAAAATACTGAGAAAACTAATAACCTCATGCATATCAAAACTAGCCCAAAGTGGAGACATCCACCCCAACCCTGGCCGTACCATCTCCAACCCCAATCCTCATAATCAGACTAGAAACCACAACTTATCCCATATTACAGCGAATAGAAAGCCAAGTGACTTCCTTCTACTAAGCCTAAATATTAGAAGTATATCCAACAAAGTCCATGAACTCCATGCCACCATAGACTTGTACTCCCCAGATATAGTCATTCTGACAGAAACCTGGCTAAAACCTCACATTACCAGTGAGCAAATACTCCCTACAGGTTATGGCATACTAAGAGAAGACTGGCTAAACAAGAAAGGAGGCGGTGTAGCTATAATATTTAAACAGCATCTAAACATCCAGATCTTAAAATCATCAGCTCCACAAATAGGCAATGAAGAAATAATATATACCAACCTCAAAATAAACCAAAACAAAACCATCAACATAATTGGATGCTACTTCCCACCTGGCCAAAACATCCCTCCACTAGAAAACCTCTTCAGCTGGTCTTCCCACCATCTCCCCCAAGAAATCATTTTAGGTGATTTCAGTATTGACTGGCAATCCTCTTCTGGAAACCATCCAACCCATCATGTAAACCTCCATGGCTTCACCCAATTAGTCCAGTCGCCAACCAGGATAAATAAAAACTCCAGCAAGCACACTACCCTGGATTGAATACTAGTCAGTAAGAGCCCCCAGTCATATATAACAGGCTGCTTATTAGATAGCCTCAGTGATCACTCCCCAACATTCCTACTCAAAAAATGCATATACCAAGCTAAACCTGTCATCTACCATCAAATATGTAAAAAACTAAACATTAACCCACTCACATTCATCTCATCCCTCAAAGAATGTAACTGGCATCCTCCAAAGTACCTCAGTCTTGATGACACAGTTGAATTGTTTAATACTACCTTCCTGAACATCCTTAATTACCATGCCCCCATAAGACTTTCCAGAACCAATGCACAACCCTCTCCATGGCTACAGAAAACCACTAAGTCAGAAATGAAAATCAGGGATAAAGCCTGGGAGCACTGACGCAAAACCAAAACCCTCTCAACTAGACAGACATTCCTAGAACTATGCAATAGAGTCAAAAAGCTTATAAAACAGGACAAATTCCAATACTACCAGTCTGCCCTAGACTCCTCACAACACAGCCCCAAACAATTCTGGTCCCCCATAAACTTCATCCTCCATCCAGGTAAAGTCAGTACCCCTCCTCCTAACATCCCTTACTCCTCTGAAAATATTGCTACCTCATTCAACACACACTTCACATAAACCATACTATCACTAGCTAAACAACACAACCCCCCTCTCCTCCAACCCACACCTTCAACTAGTAATCTCCCCACTGCCTTCTCTTTTTCTCTTGTACTTCCCTCCAACATAAAAAAAAATCTTAACTAAACTTAAACCCACCAAATTAGCAGCAGACAACCTCCTAAGTGAATACCTACAAATCACAGCTGATGCTCTGGCCGACACAGTATCCATCGTGATTACCTGATCTCTGTCAGAAAGTTACGTTTCCACACTGTGGAAAGTATCACATATAATTCCCCTCCACAAAGGCGGACCCTCCATAGAACTAACCAATTACCGCCCCATAGCTATTCTCTCTCCACTCTCCAAAATACTAAAGAGATGCATACACTCTCAGGTCTCAGACTACCTCCTTACTAACAACCTCCTTTGCAATACTCAGCATGGTTTCCGACCAAACCATAGCACCACCACTGCCTTACACTCCTTTACTAACACTATCCTTCAGCATAAAAACAATGGCTATCTCTCCTCTGCTGCTTTCCTAGACCTATCTAAAGCATTTGACATGGTCCCACACAAACAACTTATCTCTGTCCTCAATAACCTATCCTTCTCTCAATCAGTCACCAACTGGTTACAGAGTTACCTGTCTGACCGCCAACAGTCCGTTGTATGGCAGAATGACATATCTCCCCAACTACCTGTCTCCATAGGGGCTCCACAAGTATCCATCCTTGGACCCCTACTCTTCTCTGTTTACACCAATAATCTAGCCTCTGCCACCAAACATGGCACACTCATACAATACATAGATGACTCAACCATCATCTGCTCAGCCCATTCTCTACCCAAACTGCAAAAAGTCAGACAGGAAGCCTTTTTCTCTGTTGAAACTTGGTTATCTGATGCCCAGTTAATACTCAACCCAAACAAAACTAAACTACTCATCTTCCAGCCCACCAAACATACTCAAAACAACTCTCACTTTAACATCACAGCAAAAGACAACACCACTATATACCCAACTGAACACACCAAATTACTAGGAGTGGAAATAGACAATAAACTAAAATTTGACATTCACATATCCATGACCATAAAAAAAGTCTACAAAAAACGAGGGGCGTTATACAGAAATAAGCAACTTCTCACCAAAGCGGCAAAGATTTCAATAGCAAATTCCCACCTTATCTCCACCCTACTTTATGCCTCTCCAATATATACCAACCTAAAGCAATGCGATCTAAACAAGCTAGAGACCTGCTACAACAAAATTGCCAAATTCGCCACAGGGGCATCCTACTATAGTCACCATTGTCTCTCACTTGCTGAACTAGGCTTGCTTGAACTCCCTCACCTCCTTCAGTGGTATCAACTCTCACTCACCCACAAACTAGTAAACCATCCACTAAATGTCCCATCCCTCCAGAATCTACTCTAACACTATCGCACCACCAGACCACTAAGATCCAGCAACAAAAATCACTTGCAGATCACTAAAGCCAATAACTCTTCTGGTGAAGCACTATTCCCTTACACCATAGCCAAATTACCAGCATACCATCATGCACCCACTTCAAAACTTTACTAAAAGTGCACCTAAAAACATGCTGGCTATGCCCTTGCAACTCCCACTCTAATATCACCCACCCCATCCAACCACTACCTTTCTTTCCACTCCATTAACTACCTTGATTATAGCAAGCTCAGATGCTCAAAAGCCTAGTACTTATTATACAGCAGGAACTTCTTATTGTAACATTTGTTAATGTCTGTTATGTACTTCACAGATAAAGATTCTACTTGTCTTCTGATGTACTATGTTCTTCATCTGTAAATATGTTGTAAGTAATTGCTATGTTAAATTGTTAACTGCTATGTAATCCAATGTAACTACTGTCTGTTTATTTTAACTGTGGAGCTTTTCTCCCCGGGCCTCCGCTGAAAATGGACCTACGTCCAGTCAGACATTTTGGTCAACAAATGTAAAAAAAAAAAAAAAAAAGAAAAAAAAAAACAATATATATATATATATATATATATATATATATGGCTCACCTTCGATTTACCGAAACACCAAACCGCCGAAACACAAATCACCGACACCAAAAGACCGACAACAAAAAATACCGACAACGCAAAACACCGAACACCATTACACCGACACACTACACGAAAACAACACAGTACACTACATAACATATCCACTAGCCCTAACCCAAACCCTAACCCTAAGGTCCGACACTACCGCACACTTACCCTACCTGCACCTAACCTAACTCACTTACCCACCCCTAACCCCAAGTTCGACACTACCGCACTTACCCTACCTGCACCCTAACCCTAACTCACTTACCCACCCCTAACCCCAAGGTCCGACACTACCGCACACTTACCCTACCTGCACCCTAACCCTAACTCACTTAACCCACCCTAAAAAATTAACCCGTCACTAACACACACTTACATTACCTAAACCCTAACTCCGACACTACCGCACACTCACCTTTCACACACCCTAACCCTACATCCCTCACTATTGCACACTTACCTGTCCGCTCCCTAATCCTAAATCCCTCACTATCGTATACTTACCAAGTCGCGCTTACACATTCCCCTTGTCGGTCTTCCAGCTGTCGGGATCCCAGCGTGTCGGTCAACTCGTTGTCGGTCGTTCGTTCCTCTTCAGCGTGTCGGCGAATCGGCGTGTCAGTCAACTGAAGGTGACCCATATATATATATATATATATATATATATATATATATATATATATATATATATATATATATACATACACACACACACACACATATGCATACATCTATCTATATATATATATATATATATATATGTCTACATCTATATGTCTATATGTATATATATATATATATATATATATATATATATATATATGTACAGCAATTTATATATATGTAAGTAGATATATATATATATCTATATAGGTGTATACGGACATACATCTGTAGATAAAAATGGAAACATAACAAACACATTCACATGCAGAGATATGTGTAGGAAGATACATATGTAGAAAGTGCACACAATGTGGAACAGCCACTATGCCTACAGTTACCACCTTACCAACTGGACACTGTATGAGCCACCCATACAAATGACAGTCATTGCCTGCAACATATACCCACAGAGAGGTCAATGGATATAACACCACACACAGGTTTGCATACATAGGAAAGTTTTATTTGTGTACTATTACAGTTGTATATGCCATGTCATATAGCTGTTTATACACTGACATCCATATAAACAGAATAATGCAACTGTGAAAAAGTTATACTAATACAGTAGTCTGGAAGGGTTTGCATATGTTGCTGTCCAGGCCGAGGCCTTCAAGTTGAACAATAGCAAAGGCAGACTGGGCCACAGGATACCAAACAATCAACAGTAAGTAATGCAATTGTATAGGTCAGCAGCTTCTATCTACACTCTGTACACAATCCCTAGTGGGTAAAGACCTCAGTGGACACAATGGGATGCAACTGTTACATAACAAGGCATAACTGACACCATCACAATCACACTGACAAACAGAACAGTCTGTATGGCAGGAGGCAGTAGGCCTGCATTTACCCAAGATGGATTGTATGGTAATGTACATACAGATACCTTAAGGCAGCTTATCCCTGATTCCCCCACATGCTGTAACAGCCTAGGTTAGTTATGGTGCACCCCCCTAGACTCGATAATACAGGGCCATATACCACTGTTACATACACTGGCCTCTGGGGTACATAAGGGCACACATGTATTGTGTAGGTGAAGCCCACACATATATGGCCCAAACCCCACAGTATGTGTGGGGGACACAACAGCATTGGACTGATGGCAGGAATGGCAGCATGACATACTCAGAGCCTACTATAGCACAACCCCTGACAGCATGTCATATGTGCAAAGCCTGATATGTAGGTGGAGGACAGAGGCTGGAACACAGGCCCAAATGTGTAAAACTGTTGTCATACACTAAGCAAGTTGCTGATGTTACAGGATAGTGTGCAACATACCCTTAGTCAGGAATATGAAGTTTGAGACAGAAATGGATATAGCCATGTACTGATTGCATTCAACACACACACTGCCAGTGATATATCTAAAACAAGACATGTGTGGTGGACAGACAAAACATAATAGGCACACCTCTGGCCATCAAGAGGATAGACCCACAGTTGAGAGCTATGCAGACAGACTGCATTCCAAGTTAAACTAGTATGTACACACAGACCCTGTAACACCAGTGCTATACAATGCATACAACAACTCTACTCGCACTCTGTCTGTAGTTCTGAAACCTCCTAAAAATATGTAGCTGGCCTGATTGTGCAGGTTCTCCTGTAAGAGGTATTGCTACCTGCTGTCTTTAACACTGATGCCCACACACAGGAAGGATGTCCATCATACAGGAAAGGTAAAGGGACCACACCCACATGATGTAGGGATTTATAGTAGGTGGTTGCCATGGCAGTGGTAATTGGAAGAACTACACAGCATGCTGCATGCAGGTAGCAAGTGGAGGACACTGATTGGTGCAGAGGCCATCATCTGATCATGTGCATCACCTACAAAATCCATGCTGCAATCTATTCAAAGCAGCTCAATCCATTTAATGGAGAGAGGGACCGAGATAGAGAGCGAGAGAGAAAGATAGAGAGAGAAAGAGAGTGAAAGCCAAAGGCAAAGCCAAAGAAAAAAAAAAAAAAACAAAGAAAATAATTACATCCAGCAAACTATACAGAACAAACATCATTCCCACAACGGGTATGTGAAGTATATATGCATGCAATTGAATGTAGTACTTGGTCCATAATAATGGGATAGATGATGTGGAATTATTTATATGTGCCATCAGGTGTTGTAATGATGTTCAACTGAACAACTGCTATAGACAATAGTGTCTGTCCCTGTGGGTAGTGGGCCATAGCCATCAACTGTGCAGATCAGCATTGACTGACAAGATGTAAGTCATCATAGTGTGTGTTGTGTAATGGGAAGTATGTATATTACGTGGCTAATAGCTGGTGGTGGAAGTAATGTCATCAAATATACAGATACCCATGTGTAGACATATATATGAGCACATATATACATCACATATATCTACATATATATATATATATATATATATATATATATATATATATATATATATATATATATACAAACACACACACACACACACATATATGTATGTAAATACATGCCCCCTATATTACTACCACAGTGCTGCATGCTATGTGCAAGCAATACACAGATATCTACAGCTGGCAGTGTGTGAAACATGGATGGGTATTTCACATGCGAACCCCTTGTTGGGACCACATTGCCCTTGTCTGTGAAGTATGGAATGGGAATATGGGGAAGTATGGCAGGTATAGTTGTGGAGGTGGTCAGGGTTGGTAGATATAGAGGACAGTCTACAGGGGTGGTATGTGACACATGTGGGTAAACACCCTGGATGGTGTGTGTGGTCTGTGATGAGGATGCTCCATGGGCCCCAATATGGACACAATGGGAACAAGCCTCCCACCCACTGCTACTCACAACAGCAGTCCACGTCCTGAAGGTGCCTGGCCTGGAGGCTGAGCAGGAGGAGCATTTCTTCACTGAAACCATCCAAACTTTAGCTAACCAACTCACACCCACAGGACTTAATCCTAACAAAACAAAGTCTAATACTCTAGCCCCCTTCAAACTCCAACCTGTCCCCACCAAACTCATTAAGACCCTACTTAGTAAACTAAGACCCACCACCCTGGCTGCAGACCTCCTCCTAGCTGACTACTTACAAAAGGCTGCAGAGGCAATCACATACCCTATCTCTGTCCTTATCAACCAAACCATATCAGAAGCTGTTATCCCCAACATATGGAAAATCTCATATGTCATACCACTACACAAGGTGGGCGGTTCCACTGAACTGTCCAACTACAGGCCCATAGCTATTCTGTCTCCACTAGCTAAGATCATGGAGAAGTGCGTTCATATTCAACTCATGAAATATCTCTCAGAGAACAAACTACTATCCAATTTGCAACATGGCTTTAGGCCCAATCACAGCACCACAACAGCTCTCCTCTCCTTCTCTGACACCATCAACCACAATCGTAACAATAACAATCTGTCCTCTGCCCTCTTCTTAGACCTATCCAAGGCCTTCAACATGGTGAATCACAAAATGCTAATGAACAGTTTGGAAGCCTAAAACTTAAATAAACAGGCCCTCCAATGGTTTGAATCCTACCTACAAGACAGGCAACAAGCAGTACTGTGGAAGGGTAAACTCTCCTCTTACCTCCCCATCAGACTTGGAGTCCCCCAAGGATCAATACTAGGTCCCCTTCTTTTTTCCATCTTTATAAATGAACTTAGTGCAGTCATTCCAGAGGCTACCTGCATTCAATATGCAGATGACTCAACCTTGACCTGCTCTGCCTCCTCCCCCACAAAACTTACCACAATAACCCAAAACACCTTCAACAAGGTTGAAAATTGGCTATTACACCAATGATTAATACTAAATCCCAACAAAACTAAGTTACTTCTCTTCACCCAAACAAATAGGACAAAATCACAATCATTCAACATAACAGCTAATAATGGTACCATCATCTCCCCAGTAACCCAAACTAAACTTTTGGGTGTCATGATCGACGACAACCTTAGGTTTGATGTACACATCAATCAAACCATAAAAACTATCAATAAGAAATTTGGCAGCCTGTATAGGATCAGGTCATTCCTAACCCTGCAAGCAAGAACTGCTATTGCCCGCACCCATCTTCTATCAACCTTTCTCTATGCCTCCCCTCTCTTCTCCCACCTGAGTAAAACCAATCTCAAAAAATTGTCAACATGCTACAACCACATTGCTAGATTTGCAACTGGTACACCCTACCGGACCCATGACTGTCTGAACCTGAATCTCCGGGGCTGGCTGGAACTACACCAACTCCTCCAGCTCAAACAGCTCATAGTTGCCCATAAAATACTCCACCACCCAGACACTACTCCAGCCCTCAGAAACATAATCCGCCCTTATAGTAACAATCGAACACTCTGCTCATCCACCAAACTTCTAGTACTTATGACCAATTCAAACCATGCTGCAGGTAACTCCCTCTTCACCAACTCTGTCGGTAAAAACTGGAACTCACTACCAGATGACATTACCCAAGAATCTTCGCCAACGTTATTTAAACACAAACTTAAAAGCCACCTTAAGTCACATTGGTTATGTCCCTGTACCAACCCTGACTAGTACCCCTTCCACCCCCTCCACCTCACTTTAACTTCAAACAAATTACCCTAACAGTCCATCCAAACAAGTTGATCAATCATATTAACTAATCTAGGTATTATTGCCTAAATAAAATATCCTAAACCCTAGGTAATAAGGTAACAAAATTACCTCCTACCACAACGTAAAGTATGTCTCATGCCTCATGGATGGATGTATTCTGCTATGCCTGTAATCAGCCTGTATGTTCTGTAACTGAAATTATTGTACTATCTATTTTTTCTTTCTGTATTCACTGTTACTTAATGCTATCTACCTAAAATTTGTAAATTGTTATGTGTCTGGAGCTTTTCTCCCCGGGACTCCACTGAAAATGGATATGTATCAAGTCGGGCCATCCCTGTCAACAAATGTAAAATAAATAAAATGAAATAAAAATGTCTGCCCTGTGAATGTGCACTAGGTGCCTCAGAGTGATGTAGCACATCCCACATGTGTCTGTGGAGCCCATTATGGAACAGACCCTGGACTTGACCTCAGGGGACAGGAACATGTCTGTGTGTGCCCCCAGGGGGGGGCAACATCCCCGGGGTTGGTTCCACCTGACGGTATTGCTGGACCAATACATGAGGAGGCCCCAGGGTGGGACACACATGTGATGTGGCCGGGTAACATGGGCAGATGGTTTTGGAGAGGTGGTTCTGCTGGGCAATAATACATATACATGCTATTGTGTCACTGTTATAGAACATATGTTGGTAGTAATAGTCTACACAATCCTGGAACATGTCCAACAGCATGCATAGATATCCCCAATAACACAGAATGTCAGATGTGCAGCAATTACAAAGCAGCCATACCACAGGCATATATGGAACCATAGTGGCCCTGATAGTGGCATGCAGGTGAATAGTCTGTAACAGGCCAGCAATGACAGTATCCACACAGGGAACATGGCTACAAACACATAGCACAAAGTGTGGTACAATGCAATATCTGTCCCACTGGTAGGTAAGCTGTAGCCATACCTAATGAGTTGTGTGTACAGTTTGTTGTTACTGATATGGTGGGGGGGGTTACAGAGATGTGTATTAAGAACTGTGGTGACCTTGCTGTATGATTTGCTCAGACCTGTTTCCATCTTTATGTCTTTCAGCCAAGATGTCACATGCATGGCTGCCATCTTATTCAGCTGCTGAAAATGAAATACTGCTCACCTAGTTAATCCAGCACTACCCTGTCCTGTTTTGCCAATCGGCCCATGAGCAGCAGGAGTGGACCACCCTGTGGAATGACCTAGTCCACAGAGTCAATGATGTCGGACTGCACAACCGCAATTATGAGCAGGTCTGGCATCTTTGTTCTGACCTCCTTCGCAATGCCCAACTGCATGCTGCTGCAGTCTGGGAGGATCATCTCACCACAGGGGGGCCATGCCATCCACCCCGCCGAATTATGTGGAGGAGCTCCTGGCCATCCTCATGGCACCTGCCAATCCGACCAGCCACCAAACATTGGACACTTTTGTGGAGGTGGGTGCCACCCACACACCGGCCGAGGAGTGTGCAGGTAAGGCCACGGGGCACATCAGTAGACCACTGATGCATATACAGCCACATTGGTACAGGTTGATCATGCATATCTGACATGTCATAGATATATTGTGTTGCTGCATAGTAGTGATAAACAGATTTCCATATGTGGTAGCATTGTGGAAATGTACCATTGATGTATTGTAATACTGCACCCACCCTGTAGCACTGCCACAGGTGTGGCCACTGACATTGCATCTTTCCCCCTCTTATGCAGGTCCCTTCGGGATACCACCAAGGCAGCAGCCTGTAGCTGGTGAGTATGGTTTATGTAGATGCTTGCCAACACACACCGGGCATGTAATGGCAATGGTATATTTCATTCACACATCTAACACACCTGCCCAGATTGCATGCTGTACATGTGCATGTATTGTTGCTGTGAAATGCATGGCATCACAGGAGTGACCATGATGGGATATTGGAAGGGTATGTCAGACACCTGCATGATAACTAACATCCTGTCATTGCAGAATGTGTCCATAGGGAGTAACATAATGGTGGGAGACATGGCCTACAGTAGGGACATGTTTGGAACAACACCCATATACAGTGCAACACCAGTGTATATACCTGTAGGACAATGGCAACTGCTGCAGAGATACACTATGGCATAAGGCATTACAGTAGTCCACATTATCAGCTGGGACTAGGCTGTATATGTGGTGTTCAGTGTATGGGACACTGAAAAGTGGCACACATGTGTAGGACTTACTTGTCATGCATCTGCAAAAAGGCCAAAGGAGGGGGGGTGTCAGCATGACACACCAGTGCACTGCAACAGGGATCCTAAGGATGCTAAGACTATGCATATACATAGATCATTGACCCCTGCATATTGTGGACATGCAACAAGTTATCCTGTTGATTGGGACAGCCCTGGGAATGTGTGCTCTGGTGCTATTACCCTACAAACTTATATGTTACTGCATTTCTATGGGAATATGGGTGTGAGGGGGCACGCCTGTCAATGGTACACATTTGCACATACTGTGCTGATATTGGCTTTATGTTTTGGTTCCATTTAGCATAGTATTGTGCCCCGTCTTGGGGAAAAGAGGCATATCACTAGAGACAACAGGTTAGATTGTAATGGCATACAATTGAGTTTCAGACTTACCATTCAGAGCCTTACTGCAACTGCAAGGCCTGCTGTGATATTACTGTGTAAGTCTGTAGGGGTGTATTCCATCACTGATGTCATTTGTGGGCCTTTGCCAGACATTCTTTTATGGTTTTCTATGGCTGGCTTGCTGGGTGAGTCTGAGGGGTGAGTATGGGATCCCCACATTGACATCCATGCATGTGACCTATGACCTCCCATTAGTTGCCCCCCCACACACACACACGTACTGCAGTGAGTTTTGTCACCTTGGATAATACTGCATAGGGTGGGGAAGCCAGTATTGGGCAGACATTTCCTGGTGTCCCACATAGATGTCAGTTGTCTGCTGCTACCACAGTAGGCCACCCCATTCTCTTGCATGCATGCATCAATACCATAGATATGCTACCTGAACATACTACTCCATTCATTTATTGTTTAGAAGACTGACTTACCTTGTGCCTGTGACAGTTGTGGGGATGGTGGGTAATGGCTGACTGTCAGAAGCAAGCAGTACACTGCCTATACAGGGTAATCTAAAGGTAGTGTGATGTGTGTGAATCCATTTTACTGTGTATGTGAGTCAGAGAGAGGTATCAGTCCCTGTATCCCTACAGTGTCAGTGTATGTGCTATGCATTGCCTCTCTGCCATGGCCTGGGGATACTGGGTACACCTCCATCTGCCTACAGGAGCAGGCTCAAGGGGTTCATCCTCCAAGTCCCTCTGTGCCTGTGGGGCCCTTGGCAATGTTGGGGGGGGCTGTATGGCCCTTACCCATGCTGTTCCTGCTGCAGCTGTCTCCACAGGATCATATTGTGTAGTGTGGCACATACTATAAAATGTGTGCACATATGGCTGGAGAGTACTGCAAGATTCCACCAGATATGTCATGGCAATGGATCCGTGACTTGAACATCCCAAACACACTCTCTTTAATGATCCTGGTTTGTGCGTGTGCCTCATTATGGCATTCTTGCGTGGGTGTGTGTGCATTTCTAATGGGTGTCATCATCCAAGGCTCAAGTGCATAGTCAGAATCCCCCACCAGATGGCCATACAGGATGTCCCACTGGAAAATGCCTGGTACAGCTGTGAAGAATGCCAGATGTGGGAGCCGTGATAGCTTCCAGGGCTCCAAGCATACACATTCATGATAATGCCCTGGACATTGCACATGACCTGGCAGTTGATTGGAGGGTAAGCCCTTGTGGTTTATGTAGACCCTACAATGTTCACCAGGTGGTGCTTTAATGTGGATGTGCATGCAGTCTATTGCACCCAGTACCTCTGGGTACTCTGCTACATGGCGGAAGATATGCATATTGCTGGTCCTCTCCTCACTGTTGTTGGGAAAGTAAATGTGCTCACTGGCATGTGGTAGCATGGCATACAGGAACTGGTAGAGAACCCTGTATGCAGATGCCTGTGAGACCCCCATGATGTTCTCAGTAGGCCTTTGAAAAGTACCTGTAGCTAGCATTCTTAAGGCTACACATGCCTTGGTATCCACTCAGATGAGTTCCCCTCTGTTGGCTCTGGGTCTCTTTTGAGGCCGGCACAGCTTGATGATTTGCTGAGGTATGTGTCTGTCCACCCTGTAGCACTCTACTATCTCCAGATCAGGTAGCCCCTGGTAGGTTACCCTGGGTCTGAACACTCTTCTCCTTCTCGGTCTGTGGTGGTTGTCAGCATTATCCTCCTCACCGCCCTCAGCCTCTAGCACATACTCATAGATCAAAGCAACAGCAGCCCCTAACATTTTTTTGGGTTAACATTTTCCCACATGTGTACACAGATGGTGCATAGTTTGTGGGAAACCAGACTAAAAGGTGTTTGCATAGTTTATACTGTTGTGCTGCAGTTGCTGCCTGTAGGATTGACTGGCTATGACACATTCCACCTGCTTGCTATTTTCATTGCATTTGATTGCTTTTATTCTGCTATTTGCCTTTTGTTTTCTTTTTTCCCTTCCCATTTCCACCCATTTCAAGCCCTGAGGCATGCAGCACAAACCCACTGCCCAAATGTAAACAGTCTGCTATTTCCACGTTTTTTTTTTTTAGACCCCGCTGCATGCCACGTAAACCCATTTAGCTAAGGTAAACAATGAGAAATGCCACCCCCCCACCCCCGGATGCAAACATGCTCTTCATTTCATGGAATAAGTCAGTACAGCCTCAGACACACACCCTTGCTTAGCTGTGCTTAGCTAAGCTCAAGTGTGAGCTGTGGAGCTCCAATGTACTTACACCAAGCGTGACACACCCCCTTTTCATGTCAGCTGCTTCTTCTGCTTACACCACTGCCTTATAGCTCATACATGGTTAGGTGCAGTTTGGCACTTATCTTATTTTTGTGATTCAATACATTTCCCTCATTAACATACCCCACTGCCTTAGTCCCAAGTTAGAGCACTACTCCAGAGACTTTCCCCTTAGCAACCACTGTTCCCTGCTATTGTTTTGATTCTGCATGCCATAGACTATAATGGCGAAATGCAGATTTCACTTAAGATTGCCTTTTCAATTTTTTTTTAATATTCAGCACAATCCCATTTGTGCTTAAACGGCTGAGATTGGCCCAAAAAATAAACTTTGATTTTTATAATTTTGCAACACTTTTCCATGCCAATGGCCATATATTTGGCCATTGGCATGCATAAAGATTATAATACATGCTTTACTTTAAGCGGTCATGTCTTGTTTTTGATGTTTGCATAAATGTATTCGACTAGTAGCCGAATACATTTCTACAAGCTACACTATTCTGCCACAGATGCCTGCCTGCTTACTGGATCACTAATTGACCTCATTTGCATGTTTTTCACCAGCAAATGGGGTCATTAACATAATTCAGTCATGTCCGTGGCAGATATGTCTGTGGCAGAATAGTGTTAGCATGCTTGTACACATCCCCAGGCTTGTTTACTGGATTGCTCGATGGCCATATTCTGTGCAGGAGTGGCTACACTATTCCTGCATGGAAAAAACCTTTACTGAATCCCAGGGAATACGTTTTTATCAAAATATACAAGAAGAAGCACATACGGGTTTACCAATGAATGTGGTGGTCCTCCCCAAAGCATTTGATTCTGTACTTCATAGTACGATTATTGCAATAATACATGACATCGACATTATTCCATACTTTATTGTGGATTAGTAACTGGCTGTCACATAGAGCCCTTATATTTACATTTGAAGGAGCCATCTCAGAGAAGTTGTCAGTTACTGTGAGAGTTATTTTTCTTGCTTTGTCATGTCTGACTTTTCAGTGCATGAGGGCTTATGGGTTTGGAGGTTTGCTGATGATTCCAAATGTAAGTCAAACATGACATTAGTTAACAACTAAGCTACTGTTTAGGTGTAGGTGGACAAATTATATTTCTGGTTAAACAACAAATCTGTGAAATTTGGTGTTGACAACATAAAAACTATCTATTTTGGAAGTAACAATCTGTGGTGTGGTAGATAGTAGACTTAACTACGAAGATAATTAATGAAAGTGTTATTCAATAATAACTGGCATACTGTGCTGTATTATCAACATAGTATGCCAGTTATTGTTGAATAACACTGCCTTACCTCAGGCTATGTCCTTAATGAATGGCCCACTGCTACAGTCATCCTGCTCCATAAAGGGGAGCAACTACAGACCTTGGGAACTATTGTCCCATTAGCCTGACAAGCCTGGTATGTAAAGCTATGGAGTGCATCATCATGGAGCCGTTTAACAAAGATATAGGCAATCTGCAAACTCTTGACCCCATACAGTTTGGCTTTGTCAAGGGGAGATCCTGCCTGCTGAACCTGGTTGACTTCTTTGAGGCAGTCACCAAGGCTGTGGATGAGGGTAAGGCAGTGCATACAACCTACCTTGACCTGGTCAAGACTTTTGATACCATTCCCCACTCAGGTATCATTGATAAACTCACCAAACTAGGCATCAATCCTTACATCGCTAGGTGGGGTGCAAATTGGCTCACAGACAGGACCCACAGAATGAAAGTTGTGAATTCCAAGTCAGACTGTCGATCAGGCATGAGTGGAATCCCACAGGGCTTGGTCCTGAGCCCTCTCCTGTTGGCATCTACTTCTCAGAAGTCCAGGCCAACACAGAAGGACTCTGGCTGACCAAGTTCACTGATGACTGCATGCTAGGAGTCATTATCAACTCCCCAAGTGATGCAGACATTCTACAAAAGGTCCTGTCTGAGACCAATGACTGGTGTCAGAACCATGGACTGAAGCTTAATGCCAAAAAATGGGTTATCATCCCCTTTGGAAAAAACTCACTTCCCACCAATTACCACATTGATGGGAGCCCACTGAACACTGAAGGGGCCTTAAGAGATCTGTGCACCCAGGTCAACAGCCACCTCACCTTCAACCACCACATTGCCACTGGTCAGAAAGTCCTTCTATGTGACACATCTTATAACCAAAGGTTTCGCATCCAGGAAGAAAGAGGTCATCATCCCTCCCTACTCATCCCTCATTAGACTAGTCATTGAATATAACACCCTGTTTGGCATGTACCTGATCAGACACCTACAACAGCTGGAGATGTCACAAAATTTCCTCACAAAAAAAATCCTAGACCTTAAACACATTTCCTACATGGACAGACTCAAGAAACTTCAGCTGTTCTCACTCTCTTATCGTCTACTTAGAGGTGATCTCTGCTTGACTTACAAAGCCATGTCCAATCCAGTCCTACTTGAAATGCTACACCTAAAGAAATCCAAATCATCCCATGCCACATGCTGCAGAGTTCACAACTCATTACCACAATTAACAGAAAATGCTGGAGGGACAGGTTCATCTCCCAAAGACTGCCCATACTCTGGAATAAGATTCCCATTCATGTCAAGCAGAGCACCTCACTGGCCCTCTTCAAGAGAAATCTTGACGAGTGGATGGGTAACAGAAAGTTCACTCCAGGAATCATTCCAGTTGCACTACTGGATATGGGCACTGTGAACTAACATCTGGTGGCATGGTGCCTGTGCAGTTTTTTTTTTGGGCTAGGCTTATAAAGGCTCCAGGGCTATTACTCTAGTACACACCTATGAACCTATGAACCTATAAAAGATTTGTTCTTTTGTTCAACACATTGGTTAGTCCCTTTATTGATTACTGTGTGATGGCTTATTATGTTTACAATAAAGCTATCTATATTGGTAGGGATGAATAGATATTTCATGAGGAAGATGAGGGTTAAATGTTTGCGTTATATGAATATGCTGGTTGAGTTGTCTTTGTATTCAATTAGTTATAGATTAATATTGGGCAATCACATATTTACAAATGTTTGATAAATGTTTCTTTGGAACTGCATTAGATATTGAGCTTAAGTCAAACTCCTATGGCACCTGAAACAATGATTTATTTGTTAGTACAGTAGATTATAAAACTGTTTTAGGAAGGTATTTTCATGGGAGTGCTGGTGGATTTTGAATGAGTCGCCCCTAACAATTAGAATGACTGACAGTCTAAACAAAATTAAATGTAAATTGTGGGAACATTACATGCATAACAGTGTTCAGGAGAAAGAGAAGTGATGTTTAAGGGAAGGTAGGAATTCAGAAATGTTTTGTACTGTTTGACTGATAAAAACAAAGTAAATATATGTGATGTACATTGTATTTAAATGAAAAAACGTTAAAATGGTTTATTTTATTTTCTGTTGATGCATGTTTGCCTACATCTTAGGTGATGATTTAATAAAGTTGTTTTTAAAAAAAGATATTCAAGGACTTAATGGATGATTATTTTGGTAATAAGGTATTTCATTCTACAACTTATGTTGGCAACCTTATGTAATATCTGCTAGGAGGCCTTGGGTTTGAGATGTCCATACATCAAGAACTTAAAACAGCAACTCAAAATAAACCAAAATAAAAACAGAAGTCAGGAGCCGAAAGTCTTCACACTAATTTTTTGTAACAGAATTAAACGCTTTCATCTAGGTAAAATAGACTTCATCAGAATAACCTCACTTGTAGAAGCAATTTATAATTTCTTTAAAAGATTAAGTGATCGCATTAAATAATTAGCATGCCTCTTGTTGAAAAACACATTAATGCAAAATATCCTAAACTCTAATTCTAAAATCAAAAATTGTTCCATACCATAAAAAAAAAAAAAAAAAAAATACAAGAAAAAATACTATTAAAACATTTCATATTACCATGTCATATTGCCAAAGCTGCTTTTAATCTAAGAACAATGCTGATCGAGGTAATTTCATTCAACCCCAGAAGAACTGTTGCGTTTGTTTCCAACTGACATTTCAGTTCCTTTAACTGTAAAAAAAAATCATCAGAAGGAACCCACCTGTTGACCCAAATTAACATGATCAATAGCATAAAATTTAAATTCATACATACCGTTGTTAATATTATGTTTATATAAAGCATTCTTTTTGTCATGTTTTTGGATATCATAACAGTGTTGATAAGCTTCAGTTCTCAGTGCCTGCTTGGTTTTACCAATGTAGGAATAAGCATGATGTTGGCTGTCTGCAACATAAACTATGCTAGTACTTGAAGAATAGTACTTCTGGCTTAACGTAACCTCACCATAACTTTCTATGAAAAAATTGGACCCTTCAAAATATACTGGCACTGTAAACAGTGCCCACACTTAACCATTCTACCACTGCCCACCAATGTGTTGATCCTTTCTAATAACACTTTCAAACAAACATCCTTTTTATAAACAATTCTGGGTGTCTGCCTCAATATTTTAATATATTCTTGATCAATACCAAAAAGACTCCAGTTTTTATATACAATCCCTTTGATGTCAAAATAATCAATGTTAAATGGCAAAATAAGAGCCCCATTAAATTCACCCTGGGTCATGTTAGTATCCCTAAATAAAGTATTAGATTGCCACAAGTTGCCTATACCAAACAAAGGATTAAAATGACCTAATACTGTTTTACTTTCAACCACCTTAAAAATATTATTCAGGAAAGATTCCAGGTATCCTCTCTTCTTAAGCATTAATTTAATTTCATACACTCTTGCTGAAATCTAAGATCGTTAGAAACCATTTGTGATAATCTAGCACACTGTCTCTTGACAAAGAAATGTTTTTGGTGGATGGGTGCCAACTATTATAATGTAATAAAGAACTTGTACACTGCTAATTCTCCCAGGATGCCATGATGTATCCACATTAAGCTAGGAATATCGTAGACATATTATATGATACTAATCTGGGATTTACTATGAAAATGTGATTGAGTAAAATGTTGGTCAATACTTTGTGATGGCTGAGATCTGATGATGTCTTCTTCATCCATTCCTGAAATGTTGGGTTTTGTATGACTGTGGATCTTACTTTGGCCACTTCTCTGACTTTGGATCCATAGCAGAAGCTCCTCCCCTTACTTGTAATCCTCTCTCAAGCTCTAGATTACCTCAGATCTCATTTGCTGATTCCAGTGAACAGATGCGGTTTCTTTGTGGTTCAAGCATTTTGGTAGATAGGTTATTTTTTTGCTCTTTAGATTTACCTTCTTTTGTCAGGGCCTTTTCATCTTTCTCCCTTTCCTCCTGCCTCCTCTATAGTTTGTGATTGTTGTTTCACTACTAGGCCTAGCTCCCTTGTCTCAATTTTCTTCTTCATAGGTTCATAGGTGTGTACTAGGCTAAGGGTCCTGGAGCCTTTACAAGTCTAGCCCATTGAAGTGCCCTGGCATTGTGCCACCCGACGTTAGTTCCCAGTGCCTTTATCAAGTAGAGCCACTGCAGTGATCCCCAGGGTGAACTTTCTATTTCCCATCTGTTCATCAAGATTTCTTTTGAAGAGGACCAGTGAGGTGCCCTTTAGAGTAATCTTGGTAACATTGCTGGTATTTTCTTAATCAGATCTTTGGGAATTTCTTGCTACCATTTTTGGTATTTTGGCTGTTCTGTTATATAGGTTTCTCTGTGTATTTGCTTTTGTTTCAGGATTGTTTCAGCCTTCCTTGCAGAATGTCAAACAAGCCTGTGGGTTGTAAGAAATTTTCATCATGTGTGCACAAAAATACCCAGCTCAGATACCCACTCTGAGTGTGTCTACTGTCTTGGGGCCACTTGTCTTGAGGTCGAGTGTAAGATTTGTTCTGGCTCCAACCACAGAGCTTTGGTTAAATTCAGGAACAAACTAATTCTCAGGGAATTACTGCCTTCTTCTTCTTCAGTATCTGGAGCTACCCCATCCTCTATGAAACCAGCAGAAAAATCTCAAGGATTGAAAGGGGAAAGACGAAGGAAAAAAATCAAAAGAAAAGTCTTAAGAGTTGAGGATGTGCTCTCCTCACTCAGCACCACCTTCGGGTCTCTCCCAAAGATATCCAAAGTTTAAGATTCATTCATCTCTTCAGATCTGGTGTTGGCCCCACACAAGTCTCAACTCCATAAGAATCTGCAATTCTCTCTGGAGCTGATTCCATTGAGACTTCATTTTCCATTTCTGCAAGAAAGGCCATGGAGAGTTTCTAGACCTCCATTTTCCTCCTTATCCTTCAGGTCTTACAGGAGCCTATCTGAAGCAGATGTGGGCAGGATGATGAGAATTTCTTAGGACTCAAATTCAGTTGGAAGTTCTTCCAGCTCCAGCTGCCATTGGACCCGTGTGCTTTGGACCAGCCCAAACACCTTTAATTACTCTTACTACAAAACACCCTTTGACTTTGGATGTTCAGGATCTGAGAATTCCAAGATTGTCTGGGTCAGATCCAAAGACCTCACCTTTGTTGATTTTGACATCTTTTTTGATTCAAGTCAGCACTGGATGAATCTTGGATCTGCCTCCTCAGTGCTGGGTCCTGGGGTAGGGGTTTGACGCTAAGATTTTCGAGCTTTCTCTTCCCTTAGGACCTCAAAATTAGACAGTTCAGCTTTGACCTCTGGGTTGAAGCTGGGTCATGGGGTAGTCTGGGATTTCTCCAGGTAAGTGGCTTAAGCTCCTACTGGAACAGACCTAGGCTCTCTATCAGACTCTGCTTTCAATGCAGTGGAGTGAGCAGGACATTCTTAACCACCTCAAGTCGTTCCCCACCACAACTGTCTGCCCTGGGTCCTGAGTTTGCTTATTCTGTCCCAATTGGGCAGCCAGTCCATTATAGCCTTGAAAAAGTCATTTTACAGGACTCCCAAAACACTTCCAGGTCCTCCTCAGATCATCCTCATGAGGAAGTTCCTCAGAAGTGTAAGTGCAAGAAAAGACACATTGACACCCCCACATGAGTATTTAAGAGAAGACACTGACTTCATAAAGAGGAGGGGTCCCCCAGGTCAACCCTTGGGGATGTCTCTTTCAGATAAATTCTAGCTCTTCTGAGACAGAAAGAAGGAGGAGTCAGTGTTGAGGCTTTCAGAACCAGCTCAGCTATGTCCTGGGTGGTACCCCTGGCAGATGAAATGGTGGACCTTATTTCCCATTGCTTTTGAAAGGATCCAGATATGGCAGAACCCATTTATAAGCAACCAGACAAATACTTAGCTGCACCTAAGGACAGTGCCCATTGGAGCAGAGTTCCTCCACTTGATGTCATGATGGTTGCAGAAGCCACAAAAAAGGAACTTACTGAGGAAAGTATCTTTGTCCTCCCCCCCCCCCCCAACAGAGAGTCTATGGCACTGGATGGATTTTTGAAGTGAATTTTTGCTTCAGTGACTTTGCACTCTGGTTGCTGAATTAGTTGGCACATTTCACAAGGTTTCAGAGGGATCTGCTGAAACAGCTTACCAAATCCGTCTCAGGGTACATGTTGTCAGATGATAAAAAGACAGTCTCTTTGCAACTGGCCACCCTTCAGCCTTGTCAAACACCTCTATGCATCTGATTTCACACACTACAGAAGGAGTTTCAAGAGCAGTGGGTTCATCAATTACTGTTATAAGGCATGCCTTGACAGTCCTCTGCATCTTTGGTAAACACCACAAGACATCTTTCATCAGTGCTTCCTTTGATGAATCTACCTTATTTGGACCCAAAGTTAGAGGTGCTCTCTGGGAGTAAAAATGATTGGGAAACCCTATCTGCTGTAGAGGTACATTTTCCTTCCCCTCAGACAACCATCTTATGAAACCAGAAAAGAGGCAGAAACACATGTGTTTGGAAATCACAAGGGTTCTGTCAGGACTACTATGGAGATAGATCACCCTGAGGCAATGGAGGGAACTCTAATGGTAGATGTTGCCTAGACAGCACTGGAGGCATGTAAAACAAAGGCTTCATATGCCCCTTTACTGAGACACCTTTTCAGGGCCCTAGAATTGTTGCCCAACTGCTGCACTCTGGAGGCAGTCAGAGGGGTACTTATCTCTGCATCCAGATGCCTGGATGCCCATCATCAAAGAGGACTGAGTGCAGAGATTTTTTGCCAGAGGCTATTACATTCTCTTTTCCCTTCCCCCACCTATTCACCCACAAAAAAAATCCAGATGAACCACCCTATCAGATGAAGAAAGCAGTCTCAGAGATAGAAAAGCTGCAAAGAAAAAGAGTTATCCAAGAGATCACACCAGGTCAGTTAGGATTTGGAACTTATTCATGATTAGTTTTCATGCTGTGGAAGAAGGTGTTGCCCATATTGGAACTAAGATACTTAAACCAACTTGTCAAACACTCCAAGTTCTGAATGGTTGTGGTTCAATCCATTCTCCCTCTTTTGAGGAAGACCGATTGGATGAGTTTGATAGATCTCCATGATGCATGGTATCACATAAAAATAGACAGATGAACCAGGAGATACCTTCACTTCAGGCTGGGAGACAGTCACTTTCAATTCAGATCCCTGCCCTTTGGTCTCACCATAGCCCCCCTGGGTGTTCACCAAATGTATGGCAGTGGTTGCAGCTCACCTGAAATTGCTGGGATTCTTGGTGTTTCCATATCTTGACCACTGACTGCTCGTGGCTCCCAGCAGTCATCTACTGACATGCACCAGGGACTATCAGCTGCATTCATGTCTACACCTGGGCATCATGGTCAACTACAACAAATCGCACCTCCTTCACACCAAAACCCTGGAGTTCACAGGTGCTCATCTGCACAAGTAGATTGACTTCCTCAGAACAGACTGTCCAGATTACAGCTTCAAGCGAAGTGTCTGCTATATCTTCATTCACCACCAGTCAGACTGGTCCTTCAGCTTCTGGAGTAAATGACAACCTCCATTACCTTTCTACCCTTAGTGGGATTCTACATGAGAGTACTAAAATGGACTCTATCAGTCCAGTATGATTCGACATCCCATGAAATCCCCCATTTCAATCATAAAGCTCTGCTGAAAGAATATTTCCTGGTGGATCCATGCAGCAGATGTTTTGCAGGGCTGCTCCTTTGTTCTCCCGTTGCCCAAGGCCACTGTCATAACAGATGTTTCCCAC
>NC_056742.1:3892500-4000000 GCF_019279795.1 Protopterus annectens | reverse complement strand
ATTTAATCTTTTTATCATGTTCAGCAGAAATTTGCCTCAGACCTGACAACTTTTGTTTCACCTACAATACATAATCTCAACACTATGGACAGATTTGTGTGGCCCATTCCACTGTCCAGAATTATTGCAATAACAAATCTTGTTTTTATGAGCTAAACAGGACTGTGTATTTTTTTCAAAAAGGCAGATCTACTGGTGAATTTGACCAGTCCTGCAGGGGGGTGGTAAACTCAATAACACAACCCACCAGGACAAACCCATGATTCATTCGACTAATCACATTGCTGAAAGAGGAAGATCCCACCATTCATAGGAGCTGATTAAAAGGAAGCTCCAGTGACTCAGATCCCTCCTCCTTGTCTCTCCTCCCACTAGTCAGTTCAGAGCTATGCAATGGTAACTCTGAAGACGACACTGATGGAAAGAACACAGACAGTATGCTACCTGGCTAAAGGTTAACACAGAAAGCAACCTAAGAGCAGCATCTTGATCTCAGCAGCACTATGCAATGATACTTAGATGGCTTCAAAATAGTTGTTATGCAAAGAAATGATGAGTTTGCAGATTGTTTGGCTTGGCTTGTAATTTGCTTTTAGTTTTTGTTTACTTAGTGTTGCTGTACTCTTACCTATTGCCACTTACATTTTATGTATGTCATTTAAGGTTATAACTTTGTAGAGATTAGTTTTCATGATTTAAATGGCTGGCTTAGTACAGAACACTGTACATGGACACAGATGTTTAATATCACCACTCCTTATCATGGTCAAGTACTAGTAACTAAGAAGTGATCACACCATCATCACATGGAAAACAAGGGGGGTTCCCCAGATACCTTCAGCTGTTTTTTAACCCAACACACCAGACATCTTGTCACTGGATGAATGTAACCTTTCTTATGTTTTACCATTTGGTTTAAATATACTTTGCCTGGTTCTTCTGGTCAGTTTTTACAATTTTAGATAACAAAGACTACCATGTTGGTGAAGGCCAATAGCTATCTCTAATAAGGACTGTGTATCCCAAGAAAATGTGCAGCCAACAGCAAATCCAAAGAGGGATGGAAGCCCTGTAAAAGAAGACACTTTTTGGTACCTATACACCATTTACATTAAAGCTGCGTTTGCACGATAGGGTAAATATATCTCAACAACTATGACTTGATTAGGTTTGCTAATTCAAACTGAACTAAATAAAGGTCCTGTAAAAGTTGGGAATCTGGGAATAGTAAAACAACATAATATGGTAAAACCTGATGAAGATAACCTCTATTAAAGGTCCCATAAAGTGGACTGAAGTGGCAAGTCAATGACACAGTTTAGCCAGAGTTTGTAGTCTGGGTATTAGTTACAGGCTCTTATGTTTTAAAAGACTCTATTTTAATATAATAATTGGTGACAGCAAAACACTGTATAAAAAGGATGTGTGATCTATTGGCAGGAAAAATCAACTTTGACTATGTTCTTGCATCAAATAGGCAGATCTGATGAAACTCAAACAGATTTAAGACCCTTTCTACCAATCACAAGTCTGACAGGCTGCAATTATATAATTTCTACATCTATTTTTCCTTAGTTGTTCCTTCTTACCAGCTTGGAGTTAGTTTAAAAATCTAGTAAAGGACAGCCCATTAGGATAACCACTCACCCACTATAACTGAATCACTGGAGGAGGAGCTCTCCTCAAAGGACCAGTGAATAAGGAGGCCACAGCAGGAGTCCACCCAATTACTTCTAAAAAATATTGAAATATTACTGTAATCTTTACATTTCTACTGTAATCTAGAAATGCATCACAGCACATGTCTGCCTTAAGTAAGTCTTCTGAGTTTTATTCAATAGACAACAGAAACTTGGATTTGAAAACCTCTTGCTTTCCAGAAGGAAGAAAAATTCCTATGTACACATGACGGTACATTGTGAGACAATATCCAGTAGCTCTATAGAAATCTAAAGGTTTTATATGTACTTCCTAATTTTGATGTTTATGACAGTCACCTGACTAACACCGGAAACTGAACAGATACTTGATATCTGAGATCCCAAGTCCAACCCTTTGGCCATTTTTATATAAAGAAAAAAAAAATCCAAAAACCACAGGAAGAAGAAAAACAACCACTTGAATGTGGTTCAACAAATATAGGGAGGAGGGTGATGCCTAGAAATGGTGTGTCATCTGTCATGCTAAAAATTCCCCGAACTCTACATGATAAAATTATTCACTGAAGTCCAAATGAAAAGTTCACTCACTGCATATGAAAAACACAGACAATAACTTAACCATAAAGCACAGTAGAATACCTAAAACAATTGATAAACCTAAAAATGCAGTAAATTTACAAAAATAAATTATTATAAAATTAAAACTAAAAGAGCATAATTTTCTATTCACATCAATGTAAAACAATATATATATATATATATATATATATATATATATATATATATATAAGACATTGCACACACAGAATGCATAAGAACAAATACACAAACATATCATCATGCACCAAAATCAACCTTCTAAAAATAGTATTCTGTTATAAAAAATAAAACTTAAAAAGAATTAAATAGAAAACAAAACACAGAAAGTAGATAGATGATTAGGAAATAGCATTATCAGCAAATTGACTTGATGATATCAAAACCAAGACTAAAAATCTATGAACTAAAATGCAAGTAAATAAAACATAATTAAACTTCAAAACTAACATTTACAACTTTTAATTCAGTACAAATATGCATTAACATATGAACTAAAATGCAGGTCCATAAATAAAGCATAATGTTACTTCAAAACTAAAATGCGTAACCCTTAATTCAATATGAAACTACATTAAAAATTAGCTGACACTAGAAAAAAAAGATTAAAAAGTATCCTACAACTTTAGGAGAAAACTATCCATGCAACACTGTTCCCATAAAATCTGTCCAATTCAATAAATGTATCCCTTCACTGCACCCTACTGGAGTCAATGGAAAACAGTAATCCAGACATCATAATGGATTTATGAAATATATGAGTTAGGATCTCATGTACATATAATATAAAATATCTTGCTTTGCAAGGTTAGAGAATTAATTTCAGGATAAATGCTGAAACTGATTTCCTTGATCTGCAAAATATTTATCACATGCCAAACCACAGTACATATGTGTATATGTGTATGCGTGTGTATATGCATATAATATATATGTATATAAATATATCTATATTTATTTTATTTTTATTATTTCATTTTACATTTGTTTACCAGGAAAGTCCAACTGGTCAACAAGTCCATTTTCAGCAGAGGCCCAGGGAGAAAAGCTCCAAGACACACAAGAGTATACAAAACATATTCAAAAAAATACACAATCTTTAAGAAATTATATAATCAAGGATTGGGATTGATAGCTCCAAAACATAACTGATTTTTACTAACTGGATCCACTTATACCAAGGCAACATGACCACCAAGCAAAAATTCACCAGAATGTATTATAAAACTCAATTACAAAATAAAACTAGATGAGCACTTTTGTCCTAAATTAGACTTCTTCAAACCATTGAAATAACACACAGGTAAGACATGTATTCCCCAGCAAGTCACATCACACAATTTAACATTTAAAATTTAAAATAATACCAGTCTATTCTACAACTAAATATGAATATAGAAATATATAATTTTAACACTTAAAATATATAATTATAAATATATGAAGCCCAAAATGTGTTTCTCATATGCCTTCATGTTTAATAAGCAGTTAATACTAATGATTTCATTTAACCCAGGCAAAACCTTGGCATTTATAAAAAAATTGCCACCATAACTCCCTTTGCTCTAAAATAATAGACCAGGGTCCACCTCTACGGTGATGCTCAACTTGTTCAAGAGTAAAAAAAACAAAAACAGTATTCACTGTTAATAGTTAATGTTTATAAAGTGCATTACTAGTTTTTTGTTTTTTTTTATGTCATAACAGTGGTCATATACATTGTTTCAATGTACGGTCAGTTTTACCCACATAAAAAGCTGGGCTTAATTTACAGAGACCAATATAAACAACACCCTGGGTATTTTTGATACCATGTCGAACAGCAGAAGTAGGACAGTGGGTAGGATGTCGAGATGTGGGCACATCTTTCTAAATGCGCTGGTTTTGCCTGGGTTAAATGAAATCATTATTATTAACAGCTTATCAAAGATGAAGGCATATGAAAAATAAATTTTGGGCTTCATATAGTTATAGTTATATATTTTAATTGTTAAAGTTATATATCTATATATTCATATTTAGCTGCAGAATAGGCTAGTATTATTTTAAATTTTAAATGTTTAATTGTGTCATGGGATTTGTGGGGGTATAAATATTTCACATGTGTGTTATTTCAATGGTCTGAAGTCTACATTTAGGACAAAAGAACTTACTGAGTTTTATTTTGTAACTGAGTTTTATATTTTGTAGTAAATTCTGGTGTAAGATAGTGCTTGCTTCTGTAGTGGCAACCTAGTTTTTTGTGTGCTTTTTTATGGTTTGGGCTATATGAATATCAAATATCATGTTCTGGTGTATTGTGACTCCAAGTAGCTTGGCATTGGTAACTGGAGTAATGATGGTGTTATTAGCAGAGATAATTTTGAAGGGGGGGGGGGGGTCTGGGGCTCTTGTAGAGTGAAACAGGATGAGTTTAGTTTTCTTGCGGTTGAGTATTAGTTGTGCATTGGTTAGCCAGGATTCTATAGCAGTAAAAGACTGTTGAGTTATTTTGTTCTAGTTGGTGGAAATCAGAGCTGCACATATTATGGTTGAATCGTCAGCGTACTGTATGAGTGTGGCATCTTTAGTGCATATATGGAGGTTGTTGGTGAATGGAGTAAAAGAAGTTGACAGAGGATATATCCTTGTGGGACTCCCAGAGTGACAGGCAGTAGTAGAGAGAGGTTTTGATGCCACTTTACTGTCTGTTGGCAGTCAGCCAGATAGTCTTGAAACTAAGCTAATGCTGCCTGGTTAAGTTTTAGATCACCTAGGACATTTAAGAGTTTGGCATGGGATAATGTGTTGAATGCTTTTGAGAGATCAAGGAAAACAGAAGAGACTAGATTACCTTCATTACCGAGCTGGTTCACAGAATTGGTGAAACTTACAAGGGCTGTAATAGTGCTGTGGTTAGGGTGGAATCCATGCTCTGAGGAAGTTAGGAGAGTGTTTGTTAATAAATATTGTAGAAGTTGTGTATGAATGTGTTTTTCCAGAATTTTTGAAAGGGGATATAGTATTTCTATCAATATATTTATTTAAAATTATCTATATAAAAATGGCAAAAGGCAAAACAACTTGGCATAGTATCCAAAGCACATGCACTTGAATAATCAGAAGAATGAAGCTTAATATATACAAAGCTTTCAAGCAAACAGCTCTTCCTCAATGTAAGCATAATAACTGTATGAAGCAAGGACTCTTAAATACAGGGTTTACACATCAATTAAACAATAAATCAATTAGCAAGCCCATATTTATATTATCTCATAATAATGTAGCCTTAAAATTAATAAAATTACACTTAAAATTATATATTATTTAACAAGTACAAAATAGTAAATAAATACTCAAATTATACCTTTAGATCTTGAGCACTGTTTTGATACTAATAGTTGCAATTAATCCTGGTGCATAATCAGCTCTTAATAAAGAAATCCGTTTATATTCTGCATATTCAGTCTGTGTAACAATATTTCCACTCCTAGGTGAAACTTACACTTTCTGTATTACTCTAAATTTAAAACAATAAGTGCTAGAGCCTATATTAGATCATCAAAATGGCAGAATTTCGAATGATCTAATATCAAACCCAATATCGCGAACGCTGAAAACAGCAAAGCTGCACAAAACCGAATTCTTTCCTAGGGAAAGAATTTGGTTGAGCTTTGTTGTGGCTTTGCTGTTTTCAGCGATGCGGTGGAAAGTTACGGGTTGGGTTAAGGTAAGTGTGTGATTGTGCGGACGTTTGGGTTAGCGTGCGGGTCAGGTAAGTGTGCGATTGTGACAGATTTTGGGGTTGGGGCGGGTTAAGTGAGTTAGGGTTAGGGTGTGGGTGAGGTGAGTGTGCGATAGTGAGAATTTGGGGTTAGAGGCGGGATAAGTGAGTTAGTGTTAGGGAGCAGGTGAGGTGAGTGTGCAATAGTGAGAATTTGGGGTTAAGGGTGGGTTAAGTGAGTTAGGGTTAGGGCACGGGTGAGGTGAGTGTGCGATAGTGACGGACCGTAAGGTTAGGGTCTGGGTTAAGGTAAGTGGATAGATAGTAGTGTATGTGCAGTGTAGTGTAGGTTAGATGTAACTTTTAAATGTATGTTTGTGGATTGCTGCTTTTTAGTGTGCTTGTGGTGTGTGTGTGTGTTTTTCAGAACAGCGAATTTTTTCCCTGGGGAAAAAATTCGCTGTTTTGAGGTTTCGATATTGTTAGGGTTCGGGTTTTGCAGTTCGTCGTTACAGCATTCAATAATGAGCCATTTCGATGATCTGATATAAACCCTAAGTGCTATCATTAGCAGAAACGTGTTTAAATAGTGTATTAGTAGAAACTTCTCTTCTAATATCTGACAGATGTGCGCATATGTGTTTTATTATTTTCTTATTACTTTTTCCTACATAGAATGCAGTGCATTCACAGTATGTTGCTAAATGCATAATATTAACCAAGCTGCTTGAAACAAAACACTTACACCCATGTCCCCTATCAATAAATGGATGCTTAAATATACTTTCAGTCATTATATATGTATAAAATTGGATATGTTAAACTTGGAATAGTATGGATTGTTATAACATTAGTTGTTTTCCCTTTTTGTAAATCTTTATAGCATAACTATTCTTGCATATTCCTTTTCCTTTTAAAAGTAAATCTCAGTTCTTCACCTGTTGTATTATTTGTCCCAGGGATTATTGACAAAACAGATCAATTCTTCCTAATAATCTGTTCAGACATTCCATTATATTTTATAATGTACCTCATACAAGATTTTTGACATTTTACATTTTTATTAGCATGTTTAGAAAGGTAGGGTGCTCCTATAGTATTACATTCTAGTTCAACTTTCAACTTATTTGATTGTAAAAGTTCATGTAAGTAACTTCTTTCTATATATTATTTCATCATTTCATCATTTATTCATTAAAGTTATACATTTCTATTTTATAGATATGGACAAATCCATTAAAAACATCTACAAAACATGTGGATACTTCCTGCCTGATCTTTCCCACAATGCCAACAATTGCCATCCCCCACTCTTACCGATTCCTGGTACCATAAGAGAGTCGTAAACCAATGATGCAGTCATCTGATATGATAATGATCCCATACTGCTAGGAGGATCTTTAGTTTATCGTACATTTTTTAACCATAGGGCTCAGTCCTTCTTTAAAAAATGTATGCCTTCTTTTGTTTGCGATTTTACTCTTAAAATCTACATTTCCTTTCCATAGTTGTTATTCACTAATATATTATATAGCGTACTGCATGAAGGAGGGTCCCCTCCCTCTGACACCCATTTGTGTAGTGGGCTCTGAAAAGGTGAATCCTGTGTTCAACTCACTAATTATAAAAATTTTGATCCATGCATTAACATCTTGCTTCATTTGTTCAAAATGTTACCATGCTGTCTCATTCAAACTACTATTATTCTTAAATGATTCTCAGTCATGATATATGAAATCAGTGCTATTAATATGGGCAACTAATGGACCTATAATGAGTATGCCTTTACTTGCACTTCTTTTCCAATAGACACACCTATTGGCTATCCTCATATTTATTTATTATTCTATAGACCCAAGTATAAATTTCTTATTATTCCCTCTGAGGTTCTCTTCAGTTCTTTGATAAACTTGACTAAAAACTGCTGATGGTATCCCTTCTCATCCCAGTCACTTAGCAATTATAATAAATACTAGCATATAGATTGAAATGCTACATGCCTCACCACTGCCCCCCCACACACTTTCTTTGAAGCATAACTTTTCCCTTAGCAATTCTTGCTCTTTTACCATTCTAAAAAAATGTCACATACTCTCTATATTTTTAAACAAATGCAGTTCCCATCCTTGATATGTAAATGACAGCTAAATACAAATCACCCATGGAATATCATCATCCAAATTAGATCAATTCTTCCTGATAACGTATAAATTCTATCTGACCAAGTCGCTTAAAGCTCTGATATCATCTGACTCAGATAAGTATGTGAAATGGGGTCTCAATATGATTCTCTCATTTTTAAGCCTAAATAGTCAGTAGCTGATTTTCTTACCATTAGATGCACCCATATTTTACTGACCCCTTTCCTAACCCCCATCTGCACCTTCTTAGTCCAATTACACTCCAAACCTGAAACATTTTTAAATTTCTCAAAATTGTAATAACTAACAGAAAGACCAAATCTATCCTGTCTGAAAATAATATGAAAATAAGCAAAAAGACTTCCACCACCAAGGTACCCCTTGAAATTGAAAATATATTCTCTGTAATAAACTCTCTATTGCCAAAATAAAAAGTGAGGGCTACAAGGGACACTCCTCTCTAGTTTCTTTACTAGCTTCTATGTCTTGATTAAAATCAATAATAACAGATGCATATTCTTATACAAAGCCCTCACCCATTTTAAAAAATTGTCAGGAAGTGCATCTAATACAGCACTGCTGTTGAAAACCTGGGTTATATAGATAATCATAATCTGATATTTTTTATAAATTCTACAGTAAACACATCCAGACTAAGTGATTTGCCACCTTCATAGCTTTAATTGTTTCCCTAATTTCCACAGTGGAGATAACCTTCTTATTTTGAAATTTCTCTTCTATACTTAGTACTCTTCCAGCCCCCCTAAAAGATGCATTTCTCCACCTCAAAACTGACACTCCACTTCTTGATGATTTATGTATTTGTATAAAACTCCCCAAACACCTGCCTAATATCTTGCTCTGCATTTCAAATATCTTCTCCATCTGTATTCCTAGCAGATATAATAGCCATCTCTCTCCTTCTGTCCTTAACCTTCCCTTCTTCTCTCTCTCCTCCTGTCCAGAAAAAATCCTGTATAGATATACTCTACCTCTCTATTGAAATTTCTTCACTGAACCTGCCTAGGTTACATCTCTAATGGGCAGAAACACTGGTAACCCCTTATGTACCCATGATTTGAAAGATGCTGTGTTGAGACAAGTATCAGGAAAAGCTGCAATTTAGATTGGATCCCTGTGAAAATTTGGAGGGCAACAAATAGAGTAAGATGAGGTGTACTGGGTACAGCATTAAGTGAACTGCTCTCTGAGAGTGGTGGTCTAGACATGTAGAAAGAGGGAATGATGAAAGTAGTTCTGAAAAAGATGAAAGACTCATTGCTGCCACCTTCAACAGGCTCATATAACCATGTTAAGCCATGATTGTTAACTGTTTCTATTAATAATAGCAAACATGTTAGCTATATATGCACCGAGGCTGTTGGGGCTAGAATAGTGTGGCCTTGTGTGTGTGTGCATGTGTGTATGGGGGGGATACTGCAGATGTTTAATAATATTCTAAAGACATTGCTGGTTGTAACTGATGCATATGAGAGTAGTCATTGGATGGTAATGTTCAGTTTAGATGCTATAAAAAGATTTGGTATGAAGAAATGGTTGCAGCTATGGATAACACCGTTTTACTTTGGAACACCAAAGAAACAATTCAACTTATATTTTTAATTTACTAAGATTCAACACTGAATGTTAAGAGTCAGCTTGCAGGGTAAGCCATTTTTGTCTTTTCAAGAGGAAGAGAACAAGGATGCCTAATCATGGCAGTTTTATTCCTCTGTAGAATTGATTAAGCACTCTCTTGTCAGCAGCCACAGGGTCAATGGGCATAGGGCAGTAATAGCACTGTGTGCACATAATATTATAAATCTGTCTAACCCAGAAAAGGACTTTGAGTGTGCAATGTGTTGATTTGAGGCAATATCTGGGAACATGGTTAACCAAAAAAAAGTAAGGTAGTTATAAAGAAGATCATGTTCCCTCCCAAACGTTAAGACAGGAATTCCCATTTCAGGCAATGTTGGATTATTATAAAATACTTCAGGATTTAGATTTGTCATTTGGTTGCTGTCACAATCAAAAAGATAGTAAGCGAATGGTTGAGGAGAATAAGAGATTATGTGCAATTTTTAAAATTAATTCAAGTAGTTAAACAAGTAGATAAAAGCCCTGAACTATTTTGTGTTCTATATTTTTTAAATATATTTCAGCCTTTCTCATAATAATCACTAGTATATTTCTTAAGGAGTGAACTGGTATCCATAATAGACTTTGTTTGGGACTGCTGCAGGCCAAGGGTATCATGGGATAAATTGGTCTCTCTAAAGAAGCAGAGGGGATAGTAGCTGTAAATCACTACAGGAGATATGGTGAAGTGGTACAGATGAAAATGTAATGATTAATAAAGGTCAAAAGATATGACTCTGTTAGGAAAGATATTTTCCTGTTCTATAGGGAATATAGCCTGGAGAAAACGATTGTTAGTCTGTTACTATTTTTTGAGTATGCAGAAGCCTCCTCACTGCTAATGCAGTCATAAGATTCCTTCAGTAGCTACATGTTGTATGACAATCTTCTGCCTTAGAAATGATATTTTTCAGTACCTTGGAAAGTGGAAATAGGACTCCAGAACTGGAGGGATAAACTTATATTTCAGGGCCAGGTTGGGTCTACAGGAGACTGAATGACAATGAAGCAAACCAGCAAAGACTATGCATTAATACAAATTTTGCATTTAGAATATGGTAGACCTTTTTTTATAAATCTAAGGAAATAAAGGTAAGGAACACTAGTTTAAATTAACAACTTAAAATGCAATGTTTCTGCTTCAGGCCAAAAAAGGAACATTTTGAGGACATTGGTACAATAAAGTAGAAATGCATTGCTCTTCATGAGATAAATATAGATCCAATGCATGAATACATAAACTATGGGAGGCAGTTGAAAAATTATAGAAGATACTTGACTATGGCAATGAGGTTTAAGATCATTGCTTAGAAATTCATCTATTCTTATTTATCCAAGCAAGATTTGTGTATATTTTCACAGGCTTAAGATATGCCCTAGTGATGTTCAGAGGAGGAGGATGGAATCAATTGAGACATCTTTGTAGCTGCCACCAGTTAAAGGAGTTTAAGGAACAATTTCAAAATTTAATTTGCAATATCTTTACACACCAAGTTACCCTTTCACAGATGCTGCTAACATGCTAACTTGTCTCTACTAATGATAGTTGCAAAGCAAACTTGCATAAGAATATGGAAATGAGAATAACCTCTGGAGTAAGAGCTATGATATTTGGAATCTATAAGTGAAAGGTGATTATTGTGAATGGAAGGCTAAAGTCATGCATGACTTGAAAAGAGCTCCCTGGGAGATTAAATAAAGACTGAGTTAAAATACAAATGCCGTTTACAAAATCTCATTCCACTGCACTTAAATATTTAATGATTACTTAATGATGAAGGAATTATAACAGTGGTAATTCTGTATAGGAGTCTGGAGAGTTGATGCAAAAAATGGTAAATTAGAAATAAGCACTGTGTTCATATGTCTTTTTTTCTGTTACATGAAGTTTATAGTTGTATCATTAATGTATGTTTTACTGTTGGTTCAGTAAGTTTGTTGTTATATGAAAATGACAGCAACTACGAGACAAAGTCAAATCAACAGAATGAAATATGTTTATTTCAATTTGTAAATCTCATTATAAACAAAAGCTATATTACTGATTGTAGAGTAGCTCAAATGTGCATAGAAATAAAAGATGTGTAGCATTTTATAATCAAGGCAGAGAGTAGTTGCACATGTGGTTTGGTAATTTTATCATGTTTGTTCCTTAGAAAGAAATAGAAATCTAATATATTCTACAGGGGTTCTATACAGAGTCCCTAGAACCATCTTTGGTGGATATGACATAAACATTTGTGTTTTTGTATTTCTCCCCTTTTTCACTTTGCTTGTTTTTTTTTTAGTTCTGAAAACTAGAGAGCGAGAGCTTTATATTAAGATGACTGTGTACACAAGGAATGTTTCCATCTTTTAACTGACAAATTTCCTGAAATAGGCTGATTCCAAACTGAAGAATAAGTCTTTAGTAAAATGATGTGTTCCTTTTTTATCTAATACCTTCACATGACCTAAAATCTGAATTTTTGGTTCATTTTGGAAATAATTCATTGGATATACTACTAGTTACTTTCATTACAGTACATTCTCAAATCTGTGCATCTTACATCAGTTTCACCTTAGCTAAATCCATTATGCATTGTAATAGTATAACTTTCAAATGCTATTGTTCCATTTATTAATTAAGTAGGGTTTCTGAAATATTATTGTTTGTACTACCCAGTTTCATGAGAGCTTTTAGCTTCTGAGACTGAAGCTGCTTATTGTATTCATTATTATTATATTCTTGATACTTTGTACAGAGAGCATGTACTTGGAGTTTCTCTTTGCTTTATGAACGGGTATAGGAAACGTGTTATTTTTCTGATGTTTGACTGGTCCTTCCAAATTAATGCACAATAAAGTTAGGCCAACATATATTCTCTTTTTACTTCTGGAACTGACTGTTTCAGTGATGAATTTCCCTGAAAAGCTTCTTATAATGTAATATATAATTGGAAGATAAGTAAGTACATATTTTTAAAACATTAAATTCTGAAATAGATGGTATGATGTTATGCTAGTAAACAAAAGAATAATTATTTATATAACTGTTGTATGAAATAATTATAGTTGTAAACATTAACTGGTACTTTGATAATAGACAAATTAAACCTTTAGCTTTGTGATATTTCTTTAAACCAAGAATATTGTGGACAATCCTTTGCTCCACATAAGTTTGGGCAAAATTCCTCTTATTTGCTGGCACCATCTGACTCTGTGATGAATCAGATTGCTTCCTGCTATGTAGTATGTGCAATCGTTTTCTTTAAAACCATTCTGCAGAACACTAAAATAGGCTGATATTGTTACTATGATACTATTTTCCAAGGGGAGTCTGTTCTTTTCTATATTAATTTAGGTTGTTATGTGGATCTTTGGTGTGTGGATCTGAAGTAGATTACACACATGACAGATATTGATGAATCTTCCTGTGGTTAGAGTTTTTGTTTTAGCAGTAAGTTTGGAATGTGTCTATTTTGTCATTTGTTCTGTAGACTGTAATAAAACACAATTTAGTTATTCATTTAACATTTTCTGTGACCATTAAAATTAATGGAATATTTTATTATCTATAATTATGCATTTACTTTTACCTTTCTCTCTTATGATTTATACAATTACTTAAATAACTGGCAGATAGATATTAAATAGCCTTGTTGAATCCCTGATTTCTTCTGAGAAACTGCCAGTCATTCTTCCATTGTTGTTTAAGTAAGCACTTAAATCTGTAAAATGAAATTGTATTATATTAACCATTTCTACTGTCGTGTCTTACTCTTCAAACAAATATTAATATTTAGGCATAAGCTCACATATTTTATTAGCACCTACTGCCATTGATTAATCTGTTTGAACAATGGTTTGAGGTTGGCTTACTGCCTCAGAAATAATTGTTGTCATCTACATTGGTATGTTCATCTGCCTGTCTGGAACAAAGCCATACTGATAAAGGGAAACATATGTTAGTAAGTGTTTCCTGCAACTGCTAAGCATTTGGCTTTAATTTGATAATCCAAATGTATTTGTGGGAACTGGTCTATAACTATTTACAATTGAAGGTGATTTGCTTTCTTTTAAAAAAAAACATGCTGGCAAATTAAAAACAATGGATACAGCTCTTAGTAGTGAAGAACTGAGAGAACCAGAGAATATATGGTATTAATTTGTTGTAGAAATGTTTATAGGAGTTTACTGGCAAATACCCAGACTATGGGCTATACAGTTAGTTGGTCTATGTTATTGATGCAGTCCTTACTTTCTCTTAATATAGGTTCTGCAAAGGGGGATTTCTGTGGTCAGTAACGAAATGTCAAGTCATCAAAGAAAAAAAAGCTGGCATTTGGAAGAGTGACAGTGCAATTACATGGCGAGACTGGGATGAGGTGTATGCTTTTTCTTGAGGGTTTGTTATCTCAAAGGCATCATATCTAGGTAGAGGTTGTGGGAAAAAATTCTTCACATTGAGATGCAGGCAGATTTTTCTCCCTGAAAAATACCTACTTCTTTTTTGATCACCAACTTCCCAAGTGGGACCAGTTGAACAATATATTTTACAGTTGTGAGATTCAAAAAGCAAATGATTCTGCAAGTTGTGATCTGCTACAATGTGATATTTGTGTTTTATGATTGATATGTGAGGTCAGTGTGGGTCTTTAAAAGTTTTGAGATATTTATATACTGTAACAGGAATTGTTTTCTGATTCTGTCTCTTAGCTAAAGATTATGTTTTCTCTTAATTCCTTAAAATTGATATTTATTACATTTGGAAGTAATAATAGATTTCAGATTTCTGCATGTGTATTTTGTCTGATTCTTTTATAATAATACATTCTTGTGTTAATGTCTTACATTTTTCCATTTTTCATATTACTTGTATAATATAACCTAAGATGTATGTTGCACATTTTAGTTCACTGGTTTATTTGTCCAGATTTTCTGACCACAAATAATATGCATCCAACACCTAACTTTTCTCATACCTGACAAACTGATGCGGGGACAATCTTTTCATCTCCCTAGTCATATACTATCAAGAAAATGACCTTGTTATATTCAGATTTTTTCTGTTTTTGTACTTGAATGCAGCTTATTTTTCTACAGCACAAAGAAAATATTTTATTGTAATCATCTGAGAAATCCATCAGTATCTCCCTTACTTAAAACAATCACTTTATCTTTCAGTACCTTTATATTCCTTAGAAAACTCAGTGGTCAATAACCCAATTATTCAACTTTTCTAAAATGTCCAAAAACTGTCCATCAATAAATATATGCCTAGCATGCCTGGCTTGCCCCAGCATTTTCTTAACTAGAGTGGCATCAAAAGTAAATGCATCTTCCATTCATTCTTGCATCATATCATATAGGTCATCAAACAAATCACCCTTTCAAATATCATCCGTTATTAGGGTGTTATCTAACTTGGAGTGTTCTGAACCCTCAAAAAATGACACAACTGAGTCATCTCTTGAAACTCTGCCAAAGGAAAACTCAATAATTTGTAATTATCAAATAAGAAATTATCAGGTGCACAACATTCATAAAGCTCAGTGTCTGTAACTCTTCGGTCTATTCCTTTTAATTTGTATTGAAATGCAACCACCATTTATGAATTACTCAGCCAAGTCAAAAGTAAAGTATTATTCACTGTGTAACACCTTAAACTTCCTATAGTGAAAATCCATGATATTTTACTTTCACTTATTTTTTGTTTAGTCTTTAGTCTTTACTGATACATTGAGGCCAGTAACATCACCTACTCAGTCAGCCTTAATTGTGATAGGTTGGACAAATATAAAAAGAAATCAAAAAAGCCAAAAAGTTCACACACCCTACAAAATTAACAATAACACATTGAAATAACAATGGGAACTATATACTTCAGTAATCAACCTACTTATCAAAGCACTGTGCTAAAGGGCTTAATGTGTAGCTATCTGTCATTTAACAGCATCTATTTTGTGAAGTCTGCTTATCAAATAAAATGATTAGAGGGTTATCTACCTTAAGCAGTCTTACATATTAAATTCAGAGGATGAAACTGTTTAATATAAGCCAGTTCCTTTAATGTATAAATAATTTCCCTAAAGATGACATGTATTACGCAAACTTTCATCTTGAAACCCATGATCTATCGACCTCAATGTTTTCAGTCCTGGTACTGTTAAACTGTACATAACTATTATGAGCAGTAATCTTTCAAGCTGTACTAATATTAAATTGTTTCCCTGCAATGTCATTCATGCATTCAGCTGTCTCAAAGAAAATATCAACTAGTCCCACTTAAAATGTAATGACTGCAAAACGTTCTTATTATATGTTATAACATTGAAAAAGTTCAGTTTTCAACACTATAACATTGCAAATATATATCTAAATGAATTCACCTACATGCAGAAATCTCTGCAATATTTTCTATAACACATTTTATAGTTTTCAGCCAATAGAGAATTGCAAACTTCATAAAAATGTAAGCAGTTTGCCCCATTAAATGCCCTGATTGTATTCTGTTAACAGTAATACCGGTCCCATATATAAAATATCAATGCAAATGTTCAAGTACATGCACATATCAGTGACTGACCAGATGTTTGTAGTCATATTAGTTTTAGAAAACCATCCTAAGCAAGAATTCACCCACTGACTTTCATAGGTTCATAGGTTCATAGGTTCATACTAGGCTATTTGCCCTAGGGCATTTATAAGCCTAGCCAGAGTGTGTTTGGCTTTCGCCACCCATTTTAAATTAATTTTGCTATGCCCTTTTTCGAGGTTAGCATACTGTGCCTCTGTCTAACAGTGACACAGAAGTGATACCCGGGGTAAACCTATGATCTCCCATCCATTCATCAAGATTCCTCTTGAAGAGAGTCAATGAGGGACTCTGCCTAACCTGGACTGGGATTTTATTCCAGAGTGAAGGGAGCCTCTGAGTTATGAATCTGTCCCTCCAGCATGTCCTATTTATTTCAATGCTGAGGTTCAAGTCTCTCGAGCGCATGGCTCGATGGGATTTGGATTTTCTGAGGTGCAGCATGTCCATAAATTCTGGGTTGGACATTGCTTTATATGTCAGGCACAGATCGCCTCTGAGCAGGCAGTATGCCACTGAGTAGAGCTGGAGTTTATTTAACCAGGCAGCATATGGCATCTGTTTGAGCCCTTTGACCTCTTGGTGAGGTACTTTTGGGGTCTTTTCAGTTGCTGCAGGTGTCTGGTAAGGTACATCCCAAAAGGGGCATTGTACTCAATTATGGGCCTGATGAGGGATGAGTAAAGAGGCACAATGACCTCCCCTGATCTAGATGTGAATCCCTTCATGATTAGGTGGGCTATATAAAATGTTTTTCTAACCACTTTGGCCACGTGGTTGTCAAATGAGAGATTGCTATCAACTTGTGTCCCCAGGTCCCTAATTACTTCTTCTGTACTTAATGGATTACCACCTATGTGGTAATTTGTGGGCACTTTGTTTTTGCCAAAGGGGATGACTATACACTTTTTGGCATTTAGCTTGAGGCCATGGCTCTGGCACCAGTTGTCTGTTTCTATGAGGCCCTTTTGGAGGATGCTTGTGTCAGCTGGAGAGTCGATTATGGTGCCTAGTTTGCAGTCATCTGCGAACTTGGCCAGCCACAGTCCTTCCATGTTGGCCTGTACCTCCGAGAAATATATACCGAACAAGAGAGGTCCCAGGACTGAGCCTTGTGGGACGCCACTTGTAACTGGTTTGGAGTCTGACATGGCTCCAGCAATTCTAACCATGTGAGTTTTGTCCTTGAGCCAGTTTGCAACCCATCTAGTGACATAGGGGTTTATATTTAAGCTGGTGAGCTTATCTATAATGCCCTAGTGGGGTATTGTATCGAAGGCTTTTGCGAGGTCCAGGTAGGCTGTGTGGACCACCTTCCCCTCATCAATGGCCTTGGTGACTGTTTCAAAGAAATTGACCAGGTTTAAGAGGCAGGATCTGCCCTTAACAAAGCCGAACTGGGTAGGATCCAGTGTCTGTAGGTCCCCAATAACTTTATTTATGAGGACCATGATGATCCTTTCCATAGCTTTGCAGACCAAGCTAGTCAGGCTTATGGGAGATAGTTTCCAGGATCCGTTGAGGCACCACCTTTGTGGAGAGGGACCACTGTCGCTGTACGCCACTCTTTGTTTACATATCCTGTAGTAAGGCTGAGATTGAACAGTAGTTTTATGTTTGGGTTTAGCTCTTCTTGGAGTTCATTTAGGATGCAGCCCGGGACACCGTCTCGTCCCATTGATGCTGTGTTTTTTGCTTTGGAGAGGGTGGCTCTTACCTGAGCATCTGAGATGTCAGGGGGGCAGCACTCTGCTGGGATAGATATTTGCCCTTTTGGTGGGGGGGGGGAGTTTGCGTTGAACCTGTCAGCTAGGATGTTGGCAATGTCTGTGGGTTCTGTGTATTTTTTGTCATTTTGGACTAATTCTGACCATATCTGGGGATTCCCACCCAGGTTCCTAACAAAACTAAAGAAAGCCTTGTGATGATCCTTAGTGTCCTGTGAAATTTTTCTCTCGAAGCTGGCCTTAGACGATTTTATGAGTGCCCGTAGTTTTTTGCTAATACTGATCAGAGATGCCTTCCCTTTTTGGGATTTTGCTCTATCATGTAGTAGCTTCCTCCTTTCTTGTATAGATTGTTTATGGCTGGGGTCCACGAGACAGGACGTCTGCCTTTGGAGGATTGGGTCTTGGTTTTATTTGGGATTGCATGATCCATGCATTCCTGAAGGTGTTCATAGAATGCATTTATAAAGGATTCTGCGGTCTGGGCCGTATTTTCCACAGGCCCGCGGGCTTTGAAGGATTCCACCTCAGTTTTGATGAGTGTGAAATTTGCTTTAGAGAAGTTTTTCACTGTGGTTTTCTGGGCAGGGGGTGGGGTCGGGATGTGAATATCCAGTGAGATTAGTTTATGGTCTGATCTTACCAGTGAGGGATACACTTCTGGTCTGGAGCATAGAGTCCCCATGTTGGTGATGATCAGGTCCAGTATGTTTTCCCCTCTTGTGGGAGTGGTAACAAGTTGTTCCATAGCATTTGAGTTTAGAAATTCTAGGAACCTTTGGGCTAAGGTGTTGGAGCTAGCGTAATGCTCCCAGTCTATGTTTGGGTAGTTGAAGTCGCCCAATATAATGTTGTTTGGAGAGACCTTCATATTTTCCAGTGTTCTCAGGAAGGCCGAGTGGGGTTCCTGGGTTTGGGAGGGTGGTCAGTAGCAGGCTATAAACTGGAAGGCAGTTTTACCCACTGTTAGTTGCACATGGATAGTCTTTGATGCTTTGTGCTGTGCCACCAATCAGGATGTGTGGGTATCTTTGACGAATATTGATACTCCCCCTCCTTTTGTGGTTTGGTCCAAGTTTTGGGGCCGAAAAGCATGGTATGAGGTATAACCTGGTAGTGCTGGGGTGCTCTCGGGAGCCTTGAACCAGGTTTCTGTTACTGCACAGATATCGATGTTCTCCATGCTAAGGAGAGTTTCGAGTGTGTGCATCTTGAGGTTTAGATGTCTGGCGTTGAGTAGCATTACTCTTAGTTTCTTATCCCTTGTGATACCTATGGAGGTGGGTTTGTCTTTTGAGCCTTGCCTAAAAAAGGCACTATGGGGGTAGCAAGAGCCTTTGCCAATATCTGAAAGCCCAGGGGTGACAGGTGCAAGCCGTCTCTAGCGAAGCATCATGGCTTGTCGTGCATGTCATCCCAGGCTGACAGGCATTGGATCCCCTTTGAATGACACCAATACTTAAGCCAATTATTGAAATTGATCATCTTGTCTTCATATTGTGGCATCATTCTTGGTGAGGGTAAGATGCTACTCAAGGTCAGGGTCATACCATTTCAGTGACATTGCTTATTTTCTCTTTTATCATATGCAGCAATGTGGAAATTCAAACTATTATCAGGAATATAACTCAGCAAATATGTATTTACAATAACTCACTAATGATAATTTCTAATGCACATCCTTTAATTTGCCACCCATTATAAATTTCGTACAAAATCTATAAAGTCTGTCACCTAGTTTGTATATCTTAACATAGATACAAATCTCTTGATTAGAATTGATTAAATATAATTGTTAATGCAGACCTTTGTCTTCAAGATCATGATATGCCATTATTGCCCTCTACTTAGATGATGATAGTCTTAGAAGGTGAAGAAAATGGCTACTCCAAAAAGTTAGAATAATTACCTTTGCAAGGTGTTTTATGGACCATTATCAACACTTTTCACAGGCCACAATATACAAAGATTTACTAACAGTTTTTATTGTAGAATAAAAGTTACAAGAATCTTACCTTATAACACATCAGGGTATTGTAAGTGCCTATTACTTTGCACATCTATTGGAGAAAAATTACAACCAGCCCATCAGAGTCCAAATGGCTTTCCAGTTAATACTAATACACTTGCTAATGAATGAACACCTAGTATGCAATCCCACAGCAGATTCCCAAACAAAAACTAAAAATTGCGACTTCTGACATCATCTTTTTTAAATTTTTTGCTTTGTTTCATACTATTCCTGTGTAACAACAGGCTTTGGGTTCATCTTTGTATTATGTTACTCAGGCCTGCATTAATGTGCATGAAAAAATCATTCTATCCAGTCCATTTCTGAGTAACAGCTTGTAAACATCTGTATGACCGCTTTTCCTGACAATTGATCCCCCTGTAGGAAATGATAGTTTGCATTTTTGTTTGCACAGGAATATTCTCTAATAACCACTGTAAACTGGGAACACTGTGTCAAAGTTGTTTCTAAGAATTGTGGTGCATATGAACTAGATGACCTCTAGTTTTATGCATTTTCTTAACATTGCCATATCTGTTATAAACGAAATTTTTTGAGTCATGTAACAAATTGTACTAAATTAGTCTAGGGTGTTATTCAATAAAGCTTACATGGAGCTAATCTCCATGTAAGCATTGTGGAGTGGCCAAGACACAGAGTTCAGAGGCTGAGTGATCCAGGAATCAAGGCTTGGGGCGTGCAAGAGCCTCTCAGCACTGTTCAGCCATGGAGGCGATCGCATAATGCAAATCACTTCATTTGCTGGTGAAAACCATACAAATGAGATGAATTTGCGATCCAGGAAGTGACAGGCATCCATTTAGGAGTCGTGTCTGCAGCAGAAATGTATGCGGTTAGTAAGTGTACCGGATTGCAAAAAAAAAAAAAAAATGAGGATGTGACAACTAAAAGTAAAGCATGTATTATGTGCATTAGGCATGCCAATGGCCAAACCTATGGCCATTGGCATGAAAAACTGTTACAAAATGGGTAAAATTAAAAGGGTTTTTTTTGGAAGAAATGGGCTGTTTAAGCAGAGTGCAGCAGTAAACAAATATGCAATCTTGCAAAAAAAAATAAAAATAAAAATAGTAAAAAGGCAATCTGAACAGTAAAATTCAATTTTAAATTATACTGGCCAGCATGCAGACTCATAACAATAGCAGGTAACTAGAGTTGCTAAGACATAGGCTCTGGTGTAGTGGTGTAACTAGGGTATATTCAATTAGGTGTATGTAAATCAGGGGTGGCTCGTCCTATTGTACTGCCAGTCTGCAGCCCTCCCACCTACAAAAAAAACAAGAAAAACAATCCGTGAAACAAAAAATCCATTCAGACTGCCTTTATCAGCAGTCCGAATGCAGAGAAAGAGGTACCCAGCAACCTGTGCTGTAGGCTACCCGGAAATCTGTGTGGTCGACGACCGCACAGAACAGAGGAGCTCCAGACTGCTTCCCTTGCAGTCAGGGCCAATGAGGAGTGAGCTGAGAGCTCTCTCTCAGCTCTCGCGGGGATTTCGCTGCACGGGTGTCATGTAGAGCGATCGGTTCTGTTGGCTGGATTATGTGGCTTCCCTGCAGGTTGGTCGCTGGCTTCAGAAGGTAGGTGCAGACATGGTCAGATGGTTGCTGGCTTTGGAAGGTAGGTGCAGACATGGCAGGACAGTCACTGGCTTCGGAAGGTAGGTGCAGACATGGCAAGACGGTCACGCGCGCGCACATGTGTGTGTATGTGTGTGTGTGTGTGTGTGTGTGTGTGTGTGTGTGTGTGTGTGTGTGTGTGTGAGTGCATGTTTTAAAGGTGTATAGCCAAGAAACTTTCTGCTACAAAAATGAATAGGGTGTTTCATGATGAAATCTTTGTCAATTTGAAACTCTGTCTTTTATCAGAAAAAAGAAAAAGATAAAATTCATAAATAAGCAGGATGAAATCCAACTGAACAGCATGACTGTTGAACGTACATCTTTATCTTTTCCTCCGGATGAAACACAAATGTGACAATCACGTCGTGTTTAAAGGACCTTCAACAATTGTGCTGTTCTGTATTTGACAGTAGGCATTGTAGTAATTTTATCAAACACACTTTCTCAGTCTCTTTTACATTGAAATGCATAAATGGGGAAAAAAAGCCAAGTTGGTGGTTTTACTGGGCAAATTTGAGTTGCCAATCCTGTGTAGCACTGTACATCAGTCGATATGTTGTTTACATGATATCAGTTAAATTTAAATAGGCTGTGAAGGTTCTAGATAAAACAGTGCATTTGTTTAATGGCAGAAATATATCATAGGACTACAGGAAGGATGTGCTCTTCCTGGGGGATGCAGATGCCACAACTGTAGACCTATACAATGTTGTGCAGTAAAATGCATCATTGTTTTCAGCAATTAAATAATGAAGCTTGGGAAGGTATATTAAATCACAGATACACCTTCACAGGGAGAAATATAAAGTAATGGATTTTGTGCTATTATTTTTATAACATACGTAAATGGACACGTGAAATCTCTTATCTTAAAGTTTCAGTACATCTTTTTCCTTTACATAATTTCTTGCCCTAGGCAAAATCCTAGGCAATTATTTAGAGATAAGATCCTGTAAACACAGAATGCACCTTATATTGTGCTGTATGTTACCATCCCAGCAATATATACTGTATGTTAAGAAGATTTTGTGATATACATGACTAGACACTAGACACATGGACAGATGATAAGAGAATGTGAATATTAATGTGACTATCCCATTTAATCTGCCACTGATGTGTGCCACAGCAGTTCCTCATCATGGAAGCAAATTATTTTCCATATGTTCATTTGAAGTGTTAACAGTCATGCATTTATATGTAACAGTAAATAAGAAGTCTCATAATGTGCACTTCTCTAATAAAACAATGTCCTACAAATAATAACATCTAAAGAAAGTTAAAAATGAGAAGCAGACCCCCCAAAAAAGTTCTACTGCCACAGCTTGTCAGCAAGAGACAACACCCAGGCATTAGTACCAGAAATCTTTAAGCATTTTTGTCAACATGATAAAATAGGTTATGTCCAAGTTCAGACTTGCCTGTGTTAGAAAAGTAAATAACAAGTTAAAAGTTTCATTTACGTTAGCCATTTCTATCATGGAGTCAACACCAGGGACCAGAGTACCTTCCAGCACTTCTCCTGTACTGTAGGTCCAGAACCTTTATTAAATCCAATGCCTTGAAGAACATCTGTGAGCTGTGACGATATCAATATGATTAGATATACTGTCAAATACAGATATTTCAAAAGCTGGTACTTGTGATAGTAGAGGTCACCATGACATTAGAGCGAAGAAGTGGTATCAAACATTCTGCAATGTTCACTTACAGAAACTGACAGCTGGATTTATTTTTCAGTCATCTACAGAACATGTTATTTGTCTCTAGCATCAGTTTCAAGTAAGGAAACAATGACAAATAGGACTTCACCAACACCTGGGTATACTCATGCCAGGTGCTGTCTTAAAAGATGGCATATCAGCTATGAAGTTTATTATTTTTTTTAGCCAGTGGATGTACAAATTATGAAAGTACAGTTCTACTGAACCAGGCTAACCAAAGCATCTTTGAAGCTGGAAAGAATATCAAACAAAAATATAATGAGAAGTAAACAAATACATTGCTAGCTTTCATTGTTTTGAAATTAACTGACACTGATGTATAAAGCACTGGGTAAACAATGCATTACACTAGCTAGATAATGTAAAACAGTAATTACAACTGTCACTGATCAGTAGAGATGACAGTCATTGCTTGCGATACGCATTGTAAATGCACAATTTACATATCCTCCTCCTACAAATAACATTGTTTTGTAGGGTTTATAAGCAAACATATTAGAGTATGGCAAAATAATAATAGAAAATACTACTGCCGTCTAAAAGTTACTATCCTGGTTGGTCCTCTGCATTGCTCTCAGTCTCTTCTATCAAAAATCAGGGGTAAAGCCAAAAATGATGAGGGACAACAGACTGAAATCAGTGACACTTTTAACTGTTGACAATATTCACTGAAAAACTGATCAAATAAGACAATTTGTATTAATTTGCAAACAGGAAGTCTGAAATTATAATTCCTGGGATTATTTAAGAATTTAGATTCTCACTGTTTTGTCACAAAATTACTAAGTGAGGGACAGTTCATAATAAGGAAGCAAAGCTAGAGATGTCCCAGAAAACAGGAGCAGTTGGGGGATATGCCTACTCATGAAGGGCAGCTCTACTTGAGAGCAAGACATTAGGGTATATCTGAGCTTACTGTTTGTGTTGATGTCTCAACTGTCCAGATTTTTAAAGAATGAATAGATTTTTGCTTCTTATTTTTGGTTTGTTCCTCATAAAATTTGTGGTTTTCTGGCAAATCATTTAGGAATTAAGTCACTAAATAATGACACACTGAGTTTCAGACTTCATAACCTTCAGAAAAATCCATGCTAAAGTAAGACCTGTTGTTCTATCAACTGTCTCAGTTTATACAAGAGCAATTTTAGTACTGTTTATACGTTCCCCCAATATATTTGGCCTTGTCCAGATTTATTGCATTAACAGGTTGAGAGGTACATGCAAATAAATTGCTTTATAGAAGTAGGCATAGCCAAACCTCTCAACTGTCCCTGATTTTGGCTCAAAAGGCTGCTCTTCCCCTAATAATCCCTCCGCAAAATAGCAATTTTGGAAGAAAACATGGAGGATTTACAATTAAGAAATAACTGTAATAATTTAGAGTTATAGATTACTTTTATTTCAGAAATGCATGTAGATTCTTTTATTTTGTCAGCTGCTCAAGTTAACAGTACTAATATTAAAGTGTCCCTTCTTTGACAGGTTCCCAGCTGTATTGTGTGGCTATTTTATATTTTTACATCACATTTTTGGTCCATTTTTCATAAAATTGTGTTTTTTGGCAAATTAGTGACAAATCAATAAAGACTGAAGTTAGAAAATAATGACAGACATTTGAGTTTCAGATTTCATCCCATTCAGAAAATTCATACTAATGCAAGACCTATTCCATTATCTTTCTAAGTTTATAAGAGCAATATTTTAAAAATGTCCTTATTTTTGGGCCTTTGTCCCACTTGTTTGTATGACTTTGTACAGATTTCTTGCTCTGAGGTTGAGAGGCATGACAAATGTGTCAGGGTCATCACAGTCAGCCAGAGACATTTCAAATTGTGACATACTTGTTGCACCCCACTCCCCCATGTAGAGACTCTGGATGTGTCGAAGCAAGGCAAGGAGTAGTTATGCAGTGTATCCACCCCCCCCCCATCCAAGGTAGACACAAGTACTAGAGTGGCTTTTCATCTGTCCTTGATTTTTGCAGAATGGTCTGGTTTCTGTCATATTTTTGTACTGTTGATTTATGCTTATTATTCAGAAAGTGCATGTTGCTCTGTGTTTAAGTAGCAATACTTTAATGACCATCAGGTAAGCTTGGCTGAGATCGTAAGATGCAAGTAAGCTTTAATAAGCATACTGTTAAAGAATTGCCAACATTGAAAGCCTTTCTGTTGTTGCCATGTAGAGAATACTGAACTAGATAATGTATAAGCCTTGGGTATTGAAATGCATTTGACGGTATTTGTAATAAAGGACAGGATTACATTATTTTAAGAAGCTCATTACACTTGGAGACTTCCAGTCATCTCTGCACGCTTTACCTGTAAACTAAACAGAATGACAATCGTGTGGTCCATAACCTGTACAGTAATCCTTTTAAGCAATGTATCTTGAGCTTATTTCTTGTTTGCTTTTCATTTTTTACTTTGATCATGTTTTCCCAATGAAACAAGTAGATAGTTGTCAGGCAGCAGGTCTTTTTTTGGATAAGGAACATGTTTACAAGTGGGAGCATCAGAGATTTCTACTTTCAGCATGTTACTTGGTACGTTAATAAAGCTGAATATAAATTATAATTAGAACTGCAGTGCAAGAAGTGATTTGAGTTGAGTGCTGCTTGTTTTTCTTGTACTTGATTTTGACTGGCATTCCATTAATGTATTTAAAAAAGTAATTTATTTTTTCATGCCTCACAACCTTTTTGTTTCTATCTAGATATTAAGTAAGCTGTCATGCAGACAATGCATTGAAATATTTTTATTCTTCTACACTTCATTTTGTCTTGATTGGACTCTCATAATGACGGTTTCGCACCCACAGCAGTGTATTTAGTTAGTTTTTGTGGTTTTGAGCATAACTCCTCCCTTTTCTAGTTGGCCACAACCCTTCCCATTGACCCTACCCATTCAGCTGTCTACTGCAGCCCCCCTTTGATTTGAAGTCACCAGCCGCCACTGATGTAAATGAGCTAAGTTTATTGAATAGCAAAACAGGACACCATGTCTGCAGGTACCTAACTGTGTAAGGGCTATAACGTGGTAGTATAGGCAGAAGAGGCAGCTGACATGAAAAGGGGGTGTGTCATATTTTGTGTAAGCACATTGAAGCTCAGTGGCTTCGGTTTGCGCTCAGCTAAGTACAGCTAAGAAAGAGGGTGTGTCTCAGGCTGCTTAGCTGTGCTTAGCTGTTTAAGAAAAGCTAAGCATGCTCATGTACAGGGGAGGGTCAGATCTGCTTAGAAGTGTTTACATTTGAGCAGTGGGTTTGTGCGGTGCGATGCAGGGCTTAAAAACACAGGAAAAAAAAACAGAAACCACCTTTGCAAATTGTAATCATCTATAAATGACTAATAATCCCTCTGGCACTTACACTGGTCCATTCAAACCCCTCAGTAATGCAGCTGGCAGGTGGAATGTATTCATAGTCAGCCAGCACACCAGTATAAAGTATGCAAACATCATTCAATCTGATTTTTCCCACATAGTCTGCACCATTGGAGTACACACTTGGGAATTTTAACTGACAAAATGATAGGAGCTGCTGCTGCTTTGCTACATCTCTACATGCTACAGACTGAGGGCGGTGATGAGGATGATGCTGACAACTGGCCCGGACTGAATAGGAGAAGAGTGTTCAGACCCAGGGTAACCTTTCAGGGACTACATGAGCTGGAGATAGTAGAGCAGTACAGGGTGGACAGGGACATACTTCAGCAACTCACTGAGCTCTGCCAGTCTTACCTCAGACCCAGAGCCAACAGGGGGGAACCCATCCCAGTGGAAACAAAGGCATATGTATCCTTAAGAATACTAGCTACAGGTACTTTCTAAGGGCATACTTGAGACATCATGGGGGTCTCACAGGCATCCACATCTAGGGTGCTCCACCAGTTCCTGGATTTTATATTAAAACATGCCAGTGAGCACATTTATTTCCCCAGCATCTCTGAGGAGAGGACCAGCAATATGCATCTCTTCTACAGTGTAGCATACTACACAGAGGTACTGGGTGCCATAGACTGTACTCAAATCCACATCAAAGCACCACCAGGTGAAGAGGGTAGAGTCTATGTCAACTGCAAGGAGTATCACTCCATCAACTGCCAGGTCATGTGCAATGCCCAGGGCATTATCATCAATGTGTGTGCGGGCAGCCCTGGCAGGTATCACGAGTTCGACATCTGGCATGCCTCACAGCTGAACCAGGCATTTGCCAGGAAGGACATGACATACGGCCATCTAGTGGTGAATGCTGGGTATGCACTGGAACCATGGCTGATGATACCCATCAGAAATGCACACACACATAATGAAGAACACCATAATGAGGAACACACATAAACTAGGAATATTGTAGAGCATGTGTTTGGGCTGCTCAAGTCACGGTTCCACTATCTGGTGGAACACTGCAGTACTCTCCAGCCACATGTATGCACATGTTTATAATATGTGCCATGATACACAATATGATCCTGCAGAAACAGCTGCGGCAGGAACATCACAGGGAAGAGGCACCCCCCCACCATTGCCAAGATCCCCACAGGCACAGGGGGACTTGGAGGAGGAACCCCCTGAGCCTGTCCTTGTAGGCAGATGTAGGCATGCCCAGTACACCCTGGCCTTGGCAAAGATGCAACGTATAGCACCTACACTGACACCCAGGGGACTCAGGGACTGACACCTCTCTCTGACTAACACACACACACACACACACACACACACACACACACACACACACACACACACACACACACACACACAGACACACACACACACAGAGTAAAAAGGATGCCAAACACATCACACTACCTGTACCTTCCCATGTATAGGCTGTGTACTGCATGCATCTGACAGATTCAGCCCTGAAGCACTGTCCTCACAACTGCCGTAGGCACACGGTAAGTCACTCTTCTTAACAATAAATGAATGGAGTAGTATGTTGTGGTAGCATAGCTGTGGTATCACTGCATGCATGCAAGGGAATGGGGTGGCATACCGGGATAGCAGCAGAAAACTGACAGCTATGTGGGACAACAGGAAGTGTATACCAAATACTGGCTTCCCCAGAATATGCAGTAGTCCCCTAGGTGACAAAACTACAGTATACGTGGGGGACTAACAAATGTGGGGTCATAGGTCACATGAGTGGATGTCAGTGTTGGAGTCCCATACACACCTCTCAGCCTCTCCCAACAAGTCAGCTGTACAAATCCATAAAGAAATGAGTGGCAAATGCCCACAAATAGGGACAATGATGAAATATTCCTCTTACAAACTTACACAGTGATATCACAGCAGGTCTTGCAGTTGCATTAAGTCTCTGCAGGGTAAGAAGTCTGAAACTCAAATGTCTGTCATTACTTTCTAATCTTTGGTCTTTAGTGATATGCCAGTATTCTCCAAGACAAGCACAATACTATGCTAAATGGAACCAAAATGTAAAGCAAACATCTGGACAGTCTGTGCAAATGTATACAGTTGAGAGGTATGCTCCCATCCCCCCAACACACCCGTGTTCCCATAGAAATGCAGTAACATTTATGTTTTTGATGGGTAGTAGCAGCAGTGCACACATTCCCAGGGCTGCCCCAATCAACGTGATAACTTGTTGCATGTCCACAATATGCAGGAGTCAAATTTGCTATGTATTTGCATGGTTAATACTGTCAGGAAGTAGGCAGCACTTACTCTTGGCTGTTGTGGCTTAGTAATCTCAGTACAGTACAATGGTTGACAGGGTCCATGTTTCAATACTTTCTGTGCCAACTATTTTGCATGTAAGCTACACCTATGGTAGGAGGTGTACACACTGCCCAGAAGTCAATATTCATTACTGCAGGAAAGCTGGACAATTTAGGGACATGGGGCTGCACATATGAACAGTACACAGCTCAAATTAACCTAGACAGTGCCTAGTAGGACAGCAGGTTCTTGAAAGTCTGTGTACTGGCAGGTTATAAATGGCTGCCACCTTACTGTGTCAACACTGACATCAAGTCACTGGCCACCATCCATACTGAAGGACCACAAGTATGTCTCATATATCTGTTATGCTTGTCATAACATTGCATTTGCCTGCTATAGTATTTGCAAAACAATAAAGGTTGATGTGAAAACCTCAAAGGCAGACAGTGGAGAAGCAGATGTCATGCCCATAAGAAAAAGCAAGCTAATACCAAACCGGTCTCCAAAGTGTCTGTGTTTGGCAGAGCAATATTAATACCCTGTCCCTTTGTGTGGACCTGTGTCTGACTGTCATATATGGGCCTGTCCAGATGTCAGTCTGTGATGGTTTGACAGTTAAGGCCAACATGTAGTCTTATAATAACATAGCAACACAAACCATCTGAGGACCACAGCAGATGTAGGGGTGCAATGATGGACAAACTGCTAAGCAGGTATACTCAGAAGTGTGAAGTCCATAACCCAGTGTGTGATGTTATGACATCTACCCTGCTCACACCAGAAATACAAATACATAGCAGCAACTGTGGAAAAACTCTGTGACTGGACTACAGAAGGACAAAGAGACACATATAAGGAGAAGGGGAACCACTGGCCAGACAAATGGAGAATGCTTATCATACAAGGCCATGTCAAACCCTGAGCTGTAAGACATGCTGCACTTAAAGAAATCCCAATTTCCTCAGAGCCACACACTCCAGGGATCTAAACCTTGTCATCACAATGAACAAAACATGCTGGAGGGATAGGTTCCTGACCCAGAGACTCCCCACACTCTGGAATAGACTGTCCATACATGTCAAGCAGAGTGCTTCCTTGGTGCCCTTCAAAAGGAACCTTGATGATTGGAGGGGAGATAGGAAATTCACCCCGGGGATCACATCAGTCACCCTGCTAGACAGGGGTCCAGGGAAGTAAACATTGTGGGAAGAAATATACAGTTAATTGTTATGGCTAGGCTTGTATAGGCCCTAGGTCCAATAGCCTAGTACCAACCTATGAACCTATTAACCTGTGTGCACATTAGAACAAATTGTGCAGTAACATAAGTTCCCTGCAGTGTATGGTGTCAGTAAACATCACCCACAACTACACAACATACACCCATATGTAGAGGTTCTCAACAAAAACAAACCCAAACAAAGATCACCTCATAGGCAGAAACACATAACTCCACAAACCTCCACACCACAGACCATGCATAGTCCACACACTAGTGTCTTGCAACCACTAAGACCTAACCATAAACCCAACATATTACTCATAGGACGCACATTGTGAGACACAGATGTGCTCCTTGCTAGGCTGGATAAGGAGAAAGTCATGGTTACTTGTTTGTCAGGTGCCAGAATCCACCATATCACCACATCACACATGCACTCAAGTATCTCCACAACAGGTACTGTTATGATTCTGTCCTAGTCCATGTTGGTGTGAATGAATTCAGACATATCTCCCTGGACTATAGGAAAACAGACATGATTGAGCCTGCTGAATATGTGTCCCATGCAGGTATGTCTCTAATCTTAAGTAAGATTCTACCATCACCCAGAATGATGTTTCAATACAAACAGAAAATAATTGACATTAACAATTGGCTTACTTTATGGTGTCATTTCATTGGGGATCCAGTGCCTCACAGCCTGGGAACATATGATACAGACCACGCTGCTTTGCTAGAGATGGCCTGCATCTGTCACACTTGGCCTTCAGGCTTCTGTCAAAGGCCCTTGCCTCCCCACATAGTGCCTTTTTTAGGGAAAGCCACGGGGTCGATACTACCAACATAAAACTCTCAACAAAATGCAAATTGAAGGTCATGCCACTAAACGTTAAGAGTCTAAACATGAAACTGCACTCATTGCAAGCATGCTTAACCCTGAAAGATGCTGAAATGTGTGCATTCACAGAAACCTGGGTCAAAGCTGCAGAGAGCAGCCCATACCTGGTCAATCATCCTGTCACACAGCCAGACACCAAAATGTGCCCAGCAAAGCCAAAGGAGGTGGAGCATAACTATATATTAAACAGACACACTCCTCCAGGCTGGTCACACAGTCTGATGCACACAGGACACTCCAGGTGCAGTTAACCATTGACAAGACCCCTATTCAAATTATACATAGCTGCAGGCCCACATATTTGACTCAGGATGCCCACTCCACATATCTGGACTTCTACAAATCTATCAAGATTCAACCCTTTACCCTGACCCTTGCTGACTTGAATTACCCAACCATAGATTGGAAAAAACTACTTATGCCAGAACAGAAATGCACAGAGATTCCCCCATTTTATCAATGCAAATGCCTTGGGGCAACTACATAATACCCCCACAAGATGTGATACATATCTTGGACTTGGTGGTAACAGATATGATTAACCACTGCAGCACCATCTCCCCTGACCCACCTCTAGCTATAGTAAAAACAAAAATTCTCCAAAGCTGATTACAACCACCTGAGGGATGGTATAAACAGCTGCACACCCCCTCCCCAACTTTAGGAATGTGCACCAATGTCCAAATGTAAACCAAAGTACTATACGAGCATATATATAGATGCATGGAATCAGGAATACCTGACAAGACAACATCATCCTCTGCAAGGAAGAGTAAACCTGTTTGGTGGACATCTGCAATAAAGAAACTATATACCAAAAGGAAAAAAAAAACTGCTGCCCAGGGCCAGGAAGGAACAGGTGTCCAATTGGAAACAATCTCTCCTTAGCCTGAACAAGCAAATAAGAGCACCAGTGAAATCCTCCAAAAGCAACTTTAAGTCCAAATTGCCTACATCTACTAGAGAAAATCATAAGGCCTTCTTCATATATGTCTGCAGTCTCAAAAGAAGCTCCCAGATCTGTTCAGAACTGGTGATCAAGGACACCACATACACAAATTCTGTAGATATAACCAATCTACTGGCTGACAGATTCGGTGGAACCTTCTTCCCTCTGTACCCCCATCAGTAAATCAGGACATCCCCAGTACCTGCCCCCCACACCTTATCTCTAGGGAAGAGGTCATCACTGCCCTCTCAAATGCAAAAAAGACAGCCTCCATGGGACCTGACAACATCACAGGCTGCATCCTACATGAAACCAGGAATGAACTTGCAGCACCATTTGTCACCCTGGTCAACCAAAGCCTGTGTACTGGCTTTGTCCTAGCCGAGTGGAGGACAGCCACTGTCATCCCATTACACAAAGGTGGAGTGTCTTCCAATCCAGGAAATTATAGACACAACAGCCTAACTACCCTGATCTGTAAGGTCATGCAATGGATTATCATGGCCCTCTGTAACAGGGACATTGGTAAGCTCCAAATACTCGTCCACACAGTTTGGCCTTGTCAAGGAGAGGTATGTCTGTTTAATCTGCTACATTTCTTTGAGACAGCCACCAAAGCCATGGACAAGAGAAAGACAGTGCACACAAGCCAACTTGACTTGACCAAAGCCTTTTACACTATTCCCCACTTGGCTATAGTAGATAAACTCTGTCAACTAGGCATCATTCCACATGTTACCAGATAGGAAGCAAGCCGTCTCACTGATAGATTCTACCTAATCATAATAGGGATAGCCAACTCAAGCTGTACACCCCTAAAGAGTGGTGTACCCAGGTATTGGTCGTGGGGCCTCTGTTATACTGGATATACTTTTCTGAGGTGCTGGCCAAAAACAATGGCCTATGGCTGACCAAGTTTGCAGATGACTGCAAGCTGGGCACAGTCATCTATTCCTCAACTGATGTGGACGTCCTCCAAGAGGGTCTCACACAAATGATTGGTACCAGGAACATGGTCTCAAGCTGAATGCCAGAAAATGCATCATCATCCCCTTTTGGGAGCATGACATCCCCACATATTAACACATTAACAACAATATCCTAAGTACACAGTCAGTAGTGAGGGATTTGGTCACCCATGTTGATAGCAACCTGACGTCTGACCACCATGTTGCTACCCTTGTATGGAAAGCTTTCTACATGGCCCACCTCATAAGTAAGGGTGCCTCATTCAGGGACAAAGAGGTCATAAGATCCATGTAATCTACCCTTATAAGGGCAATTAGTGAATACAATGCCTCTTTTTGCATGTACCTCACAAAGCACATGCAGCAGCTGGAGAGACCACAGAGGTTCCTCACCTGTAGAATCCAGGGCCTCAAACACCTACCATGTACAGATAGACTAAAAGGACTGTCCCTGTACTCGGTTTCATACAGACTCCTCAGAGTTGACCTCTGTCTGGCATACAAAGCAATCCAGACCCTGCCTTGATGGGACTGCCGCATATCTGGAAGTCAAGCTCCACTCAAGCAACCTGTAGGTGCAGCATCAACCTGATCTGTGATATCAATAGGACTTGTTGGCATGACAGATATGTATCCTACAGACTCCCCCATCTGTGGAATACCCTGGATAACCGGATGGATAACAGAAAATACACTCCTAGGATTCCACCGGTGTCCCTGGCAGACAGGGGCTCAGGGAGCTGACATCTCTAAACATGGGCTACACACTTGTTTGCAAGGGTTATAAGGGCCTGAGGTCCAATAGCCTAGTAACCTCCTATGAATCTATAAACAAATGTCTCTCAGAAGTTTACTACATTACTCTATACTGCTCACCCAATGACATATCAGGAAATCACAGTGCTATATACAAAATACCACACATATTATGGAAAAAATCTGCTTAGTCCAATGCACTCTGTACCCATACCAGGATATGACTTTCCAGTTAATAAGGATACCACACAACCAAGGGATCCCCAGCCAGTATATCACTGAGGTGCTGGACTATTTACACACCTTCATCAGCCCATTGGCTGTAGCCATACCTCTCAAATGCCCATGTTTTTGGCTCATATTTTTGGTCTGTTCCTCATAAAATGTGTATTTTTCTGGTAAATCACTGGTATGATCTGAGGATATATGTTGGTAAATAATGACATACATTTCAGTTTCAGACTTCATATCCTTCAGAAAATGTATGCTAAAGCAAATACTGTTAATCTAGCAACTGTCTAAGTTTATAAGAGCAATATTTAAAATATGTCCCTATATGTGGCCCATTGTCCCCCCATTTTGGCAGCTTTTGTCCAGATTTCTTGCACTAAGAGGTTGAGAGGTGTGGCTGTAGCAGAGAAAACCCTGGACCGGAGTATAGCTATCTTTGGAATGGACTCCCACTCTTATTATAGTAGGTCGTACTGGGCATGTTCCTACACTTATTGAATTACAGCCCATGTCTAAACCCACATCGGACTATTCAACTGTATTGTGCATATATGTCTTTCCATACAGACAGCTATGTACAGCTTAACTGTCTCTTCCCACCCCCATCACACAGGATTACCCTCAGCTATCTGTAGGTGACCCATATGTGATATATCTGCATCTGTGAGTGTGATACATATATATGGGCAACATATACAAATATATCAATCACACACAGGCAGAGACAGGAGAGAGAGAGAGAGAGACAGACAGACAGACGGATAGTGACAGATAGTGAGAGTAAGAGGGAGACACAGACAGAGAGAGAGTCATAGAGAGAGAGAGAGAGAGAGAGAGGTAGACACTCTAAAAGGCATAGAGTAATGTCCTGCTGCAGACAATTGCACACCAGTTGCAACTAGTGGCATGTGCCAGTATGAAGGTGAACTCCATTGTGTAATAGTAGTGAGGTAGTGGTTGTAATCTGACATCACCCACCTGTGTGTGTGTGTGTGTGTGTGTGTGTGTGTGTGTGTGTTTGTAGGTTAAAGTATTTTGAGGTCTTTCCAACCAAAAATACACTTCCCACTGCCCAATTTTACAAGGCCTGCAGATGTCATGCACCTTAGAATTAGCTTTGGAAACACTTCAGCCCTATAAGCTCCATGGTGCATGCAATAACTGCGTAGCACAATAGTACAAATAACTAGATAGGTCGTAGTTCTAATCTCAGCACTGACAACTGTTTATGAATGGAAAACATATCCCCTGTGTGTGTGTAGGTTATACCATTTTGAGGCATGTTCCACCCACTGCACTGCCCATTTCCCTAATTTACAAGGCCTGCTGATGTTATTCACCTTAGAAGTACCTTCAGACACTCTTTATCCCTATAAGCTCTGTGGCATGTGCGATAATGGAGTAGCACTAAAATACAAATAGCTAAATAGGTAGGGGTTCTAATCTCAATACTAGCAACTGTGTATAGGTGAGAAACATATCCCATCTGTGTGCATTGGTTATACCTTTTGGTTATACCTTTTTAAGCTATGTTCCACCCAGTGCACTTCCCATTGTCCTACTTTACAAGGCCTGCTGAAATTCACCTTAGAAGTACCTTCAGACACTCATCAGCCCTGTAAGCTCTGTGACATGTACAATAAATATGTAGCACTATAGTGCAAATAAGTTGATAGGTAGGGGTTCTAATCTCAGCACTGACAGCTGTGTGTGTGTGTGTGTGTGTGTGTGTGTGTGTGTGTGTGTGTGTGTGTGTGTGTGTGTGTGTGTGTGTGTGTGTGTGTGTGTGTGTGAGTGTGTGTGTCTGTGAAAAAACATATCCCCTATGTTTGTGTTGGTTATACCATTTTGAGATCTGTTCTATCCAGTACACTTCCCATTGCCCTACTTTACAAGGTCTACTGATATCATTCACCTTAGAAGTACCTTTGGACACTCTTTGTGCATGTAAGCTCTGTGGTATGTATGATGACTACATAGCACTATAGTCCTTATAACTAGATAGGTAGGAGTGCTAATCTCAATACTGGCAACTGTGATACTATATATATATATATATGTGTGTGTGATTATACCATTTTGAGGCCTGTTCCACCCTGATACCCCCATTGCATAACTTTACAGGGCCTGTTCTTGTTATCATCCTTAGGTCCACTGTTGGACACGTTCTAGGAATATAAACTCCATGGCGCATGCAATAATTGGCTGCACTATAGTGCATACAAGTAGGTAGGTAGGGGTTTGAATCTCAATACATCTGACTATACCTCTGTATTTGTGTGTGTAGCATTTCCCCTGTGGGTGTTGGTTATACCATTGTAAGGTGTGTTGACCCTCACCCCATGGCATTACTTTAAAGAGCCTGTTGATGTCATCAACCTTACATGTACCATGTTAAACTCTAAAGCTTATACCAGTCATCTGTACAGATGTATGCAGAATATCCAGATGTTGGCAATATATATGTGGTCCATGTCTCCTAACAATGAGGTTTTATGAAAAATCATTGGAAAATATGTGACAGTTGCTGTAGTTGCAGACATGTTAGCTTTGACATTATACCCATCTGAAACATCACCCTGATGCAAAGTCTGTTACTCTATGACATGTCCAGGTTTGTAAGAGCAATATGTGAGAACAGTCACTATTATGTGTGGTTTATCCCACCATCCATGAAGGCATTCCCAAGATTAATTGGTGTAAGAGGTTGTGATTTATGTTCCTGTCATATAATATCCGTGGTGCATGCAATAAATATACCTAGCAGTATAGTACATACAAATAGATAGGTAGGGGTTCTAATCTGACAATTGCCAACTGTGTGAGTGTATGTGTTTCTGGATGCATATTCCCTGTGGCTGTCTTGCCTATGTGTATGTGTATGTGATGGTTATACCATTGTGTGTGCCTGTTCCATCCTGTTAACTCACCCATTACCAACTTAGACACAGCCCCTACAGATGTCATCCACCTAATAAGCACAGTTTAACATTTACTAACACAAAGGCACTATGGCACACCAGTAGTAATACCAGTCTCTATTGTACATAACTAGATAGGTAGGTTATCTAATTGGAAAGGTGTGATCTCTGTGTGCATGTGTATTTCAATGCATGTCCCCATGCAGCAGTGTGTGCATTTCAGATGGATATACCATGTTAAGAGCCTGTGAACCCCTCATTGGCAATCTTAGCCCCTGCAATTGTTACCCACTTGAACAATAGTGGCAGACACTGCAACACTATAGTAGCTCTGTGGTGCTTGCGTTATGTATATAGCAGTATAATTTGTACAACTAGGCAGGTAGAGGTTCTACTATCAGCAAGGGCATGTCATGAGTGTGTGTGTGTGTGTGTGTGTGTGTGTGTGTGTGTGTGTGTGTGTGTGTGTGTGTGTGTATCTGTCTAACTATGTTACAGTCAGCAGCATACCTCTCAACCCCTCACAGAAAGACATCTGGTTAAAAACTTATGGAAAAGAGGGGCAAAGACCTAACATTGAGCACAACCATCGCATATGGCTGTGACACACATGGAAAGTAGATACCAGAACAGGTCATGCATTTGAATGTACTTTCCAAAGGGTATGTGTTGTTACATGACAATATCTGTCATTAATCTGTCATGTTAGTCTGTCATAATTTCCCAGCAGTTCACCAGAAAACCACAATGTTATTACAGACAGAAAGAAAATATGTGTCAAACATCAGGACACTCTGCAGGCATATGCAGAGGTCCTAGGTATGGCCACCATCTGTACCACCCTTCAGGTTGTAGTCCATGTTTGGAAAGATGTGACCTGTGACAACTGACACAATAAAGAAGTCCCGAGAGTGTAGGACAAGAAACATTTCATACAGTTGTCTACTGATTGCATAGAGCAGTTATTACACATCAGAAGCACCTTAATGTTATAACAAATAGAGTAAGCTAAGGAAATGTCACATAAATAAGGTGTCATTATAGCAAACCAAAGGATGTCCTGTGTGTTGCACTTGCCGTGGGTATGGTATGTCCTGCCAGCTGTCACATTAGTACAAGACATGTCCCACAGTCCACATTTGAAAAGGTGGCAACCACAATCTGTATCACCTATGTGTGTGCAATATGTAGACATGTGAAGGCCCTGTGACTATCTGCTCCCCCAATAACCCACATGCATATAGGTATGAATGCTAACTGCCACCAATCACATACGTAGTTAAAACTTAAGGCTGTGTCAACTGTAGGTATTGCGCAGTCTGTCATTGAGCCACAAACTCCTGCTAACACACTGCAATGGGCAATACAGTGGGTATGGAATGCTGTCAAGATCCTGGCCTCAAGCTGAATGCAGACAAGAGTGTCATCATGCCATATGGCAAGGACACTTCCCGAGTATTTCCCACATTAGCAGCAACCCCATAAACACACAGACTGTGATGACAGACCTGGGTACTCAGGATGGCAACAATGTTACATGCAGACAAGTAGTGGCAGTGGTCAGGAATTGCTTCATATGATTATAAGAGGTTAATAGACTAATTGCACTGGGGCCCTTACAAACCTAGCCAAGAGTTTATGCCCCCAAAAAACCTCAGTCAGCACCTGTCATCCCTCTCAATGAGGGATATGGGTGGAACCCCTGGGACAAATTTGTGGTTTCCCATCCACTCATCAAGGTTGCACTTGAAAAGGGTCAGTGAGGTGCTCTGTTTGACGTGTATGGGAAGTACATTGCAGAGATGGGGCAGCCTCTGGGAGACAAACCTGTCCCTCCAGCAGGTTATGTTAATGTCACATATTAGGTTCAGGTCTTTTGAGCGGGTAGTGTGTGAGGAGCTACACTTGCATATATGGAGCATCTCCAGTAGAGCAGGGTCTGAGATTGCCTTGTAGATGAGACACAGATCACCCGTGAGCAATCTATATGATGTCGAGTACAGTGAAAGTGATTTGAGCCTGTCCGCACAGGACAGGTGGTGGAGGCCATGGATTCTCTTTTTGAGAATTTTCAGTGGCCTTTCCAGTTGGTGCAGATGTTTGGAGAGGTACATCCCAAATGGAGCATTATACTCAATTATTGGTCTAATGAAGAAGGTGTATTGAGAGGTAATAAGTTCCTTTTTCCTGGATGCAATCCATTTACCGATGAGCTGAACCAAGTAAAAGACTTTTATGACCATTGCCACTACACGATGGTTGACTATGAGGTTGTTATCAACCTGAGTTCCCAGGTCTCTCACCACAGGTTCTGTCCTTGAGGGGTTGCCATTGATGTGGTAATCAGTAGGGGTCATGTTTTTGCCAAATGGTATGATACATGTTTTGGTATTTAGTCTGAGGCCATGATGTTGGCACCAGTCATTAGTTGTTGTGAGACCCTCTTGCAGTATGTTAACATCATTTGGGAAGTCAATGACAGCACCCAACCTGCAGTCATCGACAAACTTGGTCAGCCACAGAGCTTTCATCTTTGCCTGTACCTCAAAGAAATAGATGCCAAACAGTACAGGTCCCTGAACAGATCCCTGGGGAACCCCACTAGTGACAGGTCTGCTATCTGAGGTGGGTGTACCTATTTTGACTTTGAAGGTCCTGTTGGTGAGCCATTTGGCCACCCACCTGATGAGAAAGAGATTTATGCCAAGTTTTGTTAGCTTTTCGATGATGCCCGAGTGGGGGATTGTGTCAAAGGCCTTGGCCAAGTCAAGATAAGCTGTATGTACTGACTTTCTCTCATCTAGGGCTTTGGTGACAGTCTCAAAGAAGTCGACCAGATTCAACAGCCAAGATCTGCCCTTGGTGAATTTGAACTGGGTAGGCTCAAGTGCTTGGAGATTGCCTATGTCCTTGTTTATTAGATCCATAATAATATGCTCCATGGCTTTACAGATCAGACTTGTCAAACTAATAGGGCAATAGTTTGCAGGGTCAGTATTGGCGTCACCTTTGTGCAAGGGGATGATAATGGCAGTTCTCCAATCTGCTGGAATGAAGCCAGTACTTAGGATGTGGTTGAATAGGCTGCTCAATGGTGAAACCAGTTCTTGCTGGAGATGGTGCAGAATACATCCTGGGATACTATCAGGTCCCATGGAAGCGGTGTTTTTTTGCCTTGGATAGGGCCAGTAACACTTGATTTATGGAGATGTGAAGTGTGGAGCAAGATACGGGGATATTAAAAGGGCCTTTTGGAGAGGACAGGGAGGTGAAGTTTGCGCTGTACCTATCTGCTAGCAGGTTGGCTAAGTCAACAGGATCAGTGTATGTAATACTGTTAAGGACTTTCCATTGCCATGGAGGTTCCTGAAGTAACTGAGGAAGACTTTATGTGGTTCACCACATAGGCAAAAGGACCTTTTACAGACAAAAAGTGGACCTTACCTCTAAATAGTCCTCAGTCAGTACAACAATATATTAGCAGCATGGCTGGTCTGCTATGCACCTATGCAGACATCTACAGAAGCTGTAAAGGCTGTGTTAACACCCACAAAGTTCAGCCATGGCCCTCAACACCTGTTCCATGCAGGCAGCCTGTAATCAGTACTGGCTCACTAGTTACTGGTCAGGTTGTCCACAAGTGTATGTGGCATGCCAAGATGGCAATGTTGTGCTCAGCCCTTTAACAGCTGCCCCATGTACAAGAATATAACTCCATGCACATTACAGGTGCAAAAGGCCTAATTTGCATATGAGATAGCAGAAACACATGCTGGAGAGTCAGGTTTGGCTATCAGAGGCTACCCTGTGTCAGGGATACACTCCCCAAACATGTCAAACACAGTACCATGCATAGCCTCATCAACTGCATCAAAGTTGAGTGGATGGGAAAAAATACATCTGTCTCTGGGGTTCAAACTTTGTCCAGCAATGGCAGGGGCAAAACGTGCTGGTTGATGATTCTGCTGGGAATAAAGTAATGACTAGGCTTGTGAGAGACCCAGAGCCAGTACTCTTGTAGCCTTCTCTGTATCTATGAAACTGTGGTCCTACAGAACACCCAGGTGACATGTATGAAGGCTAGCTGGCTTTGTCAAGCGGTATGCATGCAAGGTTACAGTGTCTGCTGCCATTATCCCTCACACAATGTTGCACGCATACAAACCCATGCAAACATGGACATATACAGCCATACCTTGGCAATGAAAAGGTCACTGTGTTTCTATTCCATCATACCTGGTGTTGGTAATGTTAGCAGCTCCCAAGGCTGTACACACACAGACACCTGGAACAGAAACAGAATAAGGTATGTGAGACAGCAGTCAGTCAGCAGTACTAACAGCAATAATGCATCATGGCAGAGAGGTACATACACTTTGATGTGTACCCATGACAATTCCCAGCAGACAGCCCCTTGCACAGCATAACATTACTACATACACACTGGCATTACCTGTACTTTACTCATCCTGTGCATCAGACACATATTAGCATGTCCCTGCATTGATGGTATGGATAACAGGAATGTGGCACAGGTATCATCACATGCACAACATGTGGTGTAGGGCTGCCAAAGGCCTAGGATGGGCTATACAGTTGACATCACGTGAGTGTGTTTCTGAAGGAGTGGTGTCATGGAGAAGAGCTGTGTGTGTCTGGTGGTGACCTGCATGTGATAGTGATGTGTATGTGTATGCTCACAGTCAGGCCATCCCTACATGGGGGTATGTTGGACAGCCATGGACTCACTGTCTCTGGCCATAGACATGGAAACTGCTCTGCCAGGAGTGTCACTGGTACCACCAGGCCCAAGGCCAGATGCGGTACTACTCCCTGATGGTGACTGGTATCTGGTGGATCCATGTCCCTCACAGGACTGGTCAAGACCACATGTCCATGGCCTATTATGCTGTGGTGTGGACAACACCCTCCCTTTGGTAGTGCTGGTGGTACTGCCAGTACAGGAGTGTGAATGTGCATGGCCATGTGGCCTCTCAGCTGATGTTGTTGCTGACCTACGTCCATGTGTCCGACACTCAACTCCCAGCACATGCTGAAGCACAGACATTGCACAGTGGAGCACTGACAATGTCTCACCCCACTGTCTAGCCACAACATCAGCAAAATGAAGTACAACATCACCAATGTACCGAGATCATCACGCATGGCAGAAAGTGTTCCATCCATGACTCCGAGCATCCGTCTGGTGTACCGTTCAGAAAATGCCTGTGCCTCCATGACAGACTGAAACTTGTGTTGGGTGACACTTGCTCTTAAACCTCTGACAGGGGCTGGATGGGCAGCAGTCCTCATTCGAGCACCCCCTGCCAACTTGCCTGTGTGGGACTTCACCAGCTCTCTGGCAATGGCTACTGTCAACAGTCACAGATGGCATGGTTGTCACACAAGCCTGTTCAATGCCACCCCACCTCTGACTGTCAAATATCTGTGGGTGCTGGGGAGAGGGTACATGTGGGGATACTGACTGTATGTGGGGACATTGTGGCTAGAAGTGGGATGTCAACCAATGGTATAGATTCAGCCCCCAACAACCCCACCTGTGCCTCACTATGACCATCATCATGAGTCCAATGAGACACTGACATCAGGTTGTGAGGGGGAGAAACCCCAACCCCCATGTTCACCTGTGAGGAGAAGACAACAAATGTAAATTGCTACTTGCACTATAATGTTTGCTGATCCACACATAGACATACGCACACACACACACACACACACACACACACACACACACACACACACACACACACACGTGAGGTGGCACAATGGCATTATACAGACCATACTTTCTGAAAGATGACATGCATGACACAAAGTCAGACCACAACAGGCACACTGTGCACAGGCCCTCAACAACATGCAGTGCAGCTATATCCAGTTAATGTTGCTACTACTATACACCTGTGAGATACATGAGGAGTGGGAATATGTAATGCACCTTCATGTAACACACAGTGCATCTGTGTACACAATACTAATGTACCCTTGTATAGCAGAGTGGCTACATCTATAGAAATGTATGTGCCAATATGTTACATCACCTGTGAATAGGCTCCTGTGATGGCCAATGTGAAGCACTGCAGTTAACCCCACCACAGGTAAACATGCATATATTGCAATATCGTTAAGTGTAACAGTTGTGTGCATGGAAAACTGCCTGCCCTTAACATGCCTAGGGTATTGGTGAGACACAACAAGGCAGTTCCACACTCACCGGTTTCAGGTAGCTGTGCCCCAGCCACACCAGTGGGACCTATGTAGTTGTGGTGGAGAGGTATTGTCAGCACACACACACACACATGGCATTGGTACAGGATAATATTAGCATTTCTGAACATGTACACTACCCAGTTTGCTGATATTCACAGTAAGTGTGCACTTGTGTGCATTACAAAGCTCCACCCACAAATGCAGTTTGACCTGACATATGCACCCAGATATGCAAAGGCTGCCACTGTGAATGCTACAGTATTAAATTGATGTCCACTGCGGCCTTACCTGGATGTTCCTTGGCTGTTGACTCTATGCCACCTACCTCCACAACATATGTTGAGATTGTTCCCCTTGATGTGGTGGCTGCACCAAGGTTTGCAAGGAACTCCTCCATGGCTATGAGTGGTGTTTGCATAGCAGGCCCTCCACCTGTGGCAGCATTGTCCCTGGCCACAGCTGCAGCCCTTTGCCATGCATTGTGGATGAGGTCAGTGGCACGGTGTCAGACCTGTTTGTAGGTACGGTCGCATTGGCCCACATTGTTGACAATCGCTACCAGTTCCGCTCACAGGTCAGTCCATTCATGCAGATTTGCTGGCTGCTCCCCAACAGTACCCTGTGATGGAGTCTGAGTGCAAAGGAGGCATTGTACTTGATAATCGGTCTGATAAGGGAGGAGTACAGGGATGTTATTCCCTCCTTGTTCCTGCATGACATACCCTTATTTATGAGGTGGGATATGTAGAAAGCCTTCCGTATGGAGGCAAAGCGGTGGTCAACTGTCAGGTTGCTATCAACCTGGGTGCCCAAGTCCATCACTATTGATTGCATGCTTAGTACATTGCTATTACTGTCATAGTTAGTGTGGATATATTTTCCCCAAAGGGTATAATGATGTATTTCTTGGTATTCAGTTTGAGGCAATGCTTCTGGCACCAGTCATTAGTTTGGGTAAAGGCCTCTTGCAGGATGTTTATATCACTAGGATAATTTAAGACAGCAGCCAACTTGCAGTCATCTGTAAATTTGGTCAGCCACAGACCACTGGTTTTGGCTTGCACCTCAGAAAAGTATACCCAAACAGTAGAGGCCCCAAGACTGATCCTTGGGGTACACCACTCATTACAGGTCTACTACTAGAGGTGGTTTCCCCTACTTTGACTGAGTGGGTTCTATCAGTGAGCCAGTTAGCTACCCATCTAGTAACATACAGGTTGATGCTTAGCTGAGAAGGTTTATGTATTATGGCCGAGTGGGGAATAGTGTCAAAGGCTTTGGCTAGGTCAAGGTAGGAGGTGTGTACCACCTTCCCCTCGTACATGGCTTTGGTGACTGTTTTGAAGAAGTTGACCATGTTTAACAGGCCTGATCTCCCTTTGACAATACCCAACTGTATGGATTCAAGCATTTGTAGGTTGCCGATGACCCTGTTTATAAGGTCCATGTAATGAGTTCCTTGGCCTTGCAGATCAGACTAGTTAGGCTGATGGGCCTATAATTGCCTGGGTCAGTGGACACTCCACCATTGTGTAGAGGGATGACAGTGGCTGTACTCTATTCAGCAGGGATGAAGCTGGTGCTCAGGCTTTGGTTGAATAGGGTGTCTCCAAGGATGTTATCAAGTCCCATGGATACTTTATTTTTTGCCTTTGAGAGGGCATTAAGGACTTGCTCCATGATGATGAGTGGAGGGGGCAGGTGCTGTGGATGTCCTGGTTTACTGATGGGGGGGGGGGGATAGAGGCATGTGTATGTGGTGTTATTGAAAAACAGTTCAGAGCAGATTTGGGTATTGCCTCTGAGATTGTGGACATATGTGAAGAAGGCCTTGTGATTGTCCTTAGTGGATGTGGCTAATTTGGACTGAAAGTTAGCCTTAGAGTAATTCACCAGTGACATTATTTGCTTGTTCAGACAAAGGAGAGATTGCTTCCAACTTGGCACCTGCTTCTTCTTAGCCCTGGACAGCAAATATTTCCTTCTATTAGAGAGTTTGTTTATTGCTTCTGTCCACCAGACAGGTTTACTCTTCCTTGAGGGAGATGATTTGGTCCTGTCAGATATCGCTGAGTCCATACAGCTATGTACATGCTCATATAGTTTTTTGGTGTAGGCTTGGACATTACTGCTTGTTCTAACTGAAGGGATGGTGGCTGTGAAGCTGCTTATACCTGTCTGAGGAGATTGTTGTCAGCTTTGGAAAAGTGTTTTCATTTGACCCTGACAAGGTGGGGCAGAGGAAATGGTGACTTCAAAAATGATCGCTTTATGGTCAGATCTTACCAAGCAGGATGACAGTGTAGCAGTGCTACAGTGGCTACTCATGTTGATTAGGACCAGGTACAGGATATTTCCACCTGTCATAGGGGTGTTGTCCAGCTGATACAATGCATTGGCATTGACAAAGCTGAGGAATCTCTGTGCATTCATGTTTGGATAGAATAGGTCTTGCACTTTATGGCTGGGTAGTTAAAGTCACCCAGGATCATGGTAGAGGGTTGAATCTTGATGGATTCAAGTAAGTCCAGATAGGTGGAGTGGGTGTCCTGAGTCATGTTTGGAGGTCTGTAGTTAGCTATGATTTGAATAGTTGTTTAGCCAACAGTTAACTGCACTTGGATTGTCTCCTGTGCATAATACCCTTTGACCAGCCTGGAGGTGTGTTTGTCTATGATAAATATTGAAACTCCACCTCCTTTGGCTTTGTAGCCCTCCATTTGGGGTCTGAAAGTATGGTAGGATGAGTAACCTGGCAAGCATAGGATGCTCTCCACAGAGTTGAACCAGGTTTCAGTGACTGCACAAATGTCAGCATCCTCCAGGGCAAGGCATGCTTGCAATGACTGCAGTTTCATGCTAAGATGCCTGGCATTTAGCACCATGACCTTTAAATTTAATTTATAATAAGTTTTCATGATAGTAATTATGTGCTCATGACTTTGCCTAAAAAAAGCACCATACGGAGGCAAGAGCCTTTGCCAGAAACCTAATGCCCAGGGGACACAGATGAAGGCCATCTCTGGCAAAGCATTGTGGTCTGTCAATTATATACTGGCTTGTGACTGAGACAGGAAGGATTCTAGGTTCATAATGTGATTGCATCTCTCACATATTGTGTCCTAGGTGGTAGTAGTAGAAAGTTGTCTGTGTACATAAGGCAGTTGCTACAGTGTCTCAGGATGCCCATATCAACCAGACTAGCAGGCGAAAGCACAGGAAGTTGTCCATTCATGGTTATCAGAATCTGGGGAAAAGAGGTCAGGGATAGTGGAGTGAGTACTATCTTAGGATAGTACCTATAGGTGTGAGTATGACTGGATAAAATCAATACAGTAGCTGCAGGCAAGGGCCTCACTCATACAGGAGTGCTGGTAAGGGAAAAGCATGCAACTGAGATACATTGCAAAGGGTTAAAACAGCACACAAGCACAAACCCACACACATGCTAGGTTTAAATACCACAAAATTGAAGGTAAAATAGGTACAATGGGACTGACCAATCACCCTTTTTCCCCGAGCTCTTAGCTCAACACCCTGTGCCAGACCAGTTACAACCAGTTCACTTACTTCCAGTAAGTGCAGGCAGGCCCTGGCCAACACAAGATGGCATAGCAGGAAACACAGGAATCACACAAGCAGATCAAACAGATGTGAACACAGCAAAACCTGTAACCAGACTATGCTAAAGATATTTAAACTCTGTTTAGGTAAGTTTAACACATGTGAACAGATACAAACTTAAATATAACAGCAGCAAACAAGATCAAATGGATTTAAACAGATTAACCAATGAATCAGTACAAAAAGCTCAAAACTGAGCCCTGTTCCAGCAGTCTTCATTCATACAACTTCTAACTGCACACTCCTGCCATTAGGGTGCAGGAGAACCCTCTCCAAAAAGATAACCTGGATCAGTGCTCAAGTTATATAAACAAAGCTAGATTCAGCAGGTCAGAATCTAGTCTATGCTACAGAAAACAAGGTGTACCAATGTCATAAAGAAGCAGTTCAAATAAGCAGTCACAATAAGCCTTTAACCAGCAACTGCCAGCTCAGAAGGGCATAATCTACCCTCTCCCCCCACAACAGTGCAGACCACAAACTTTCTTAATGTAAAATAACTGGCTTGAAGCCCAAGTGCTTAAACCAGAACTAAGACAATATTAGAATAACAGACACTAAGCCTTCAACCAGCAACTTCCAACTTAGAAGGATGTAAACTACCTCTCCTGCCTCAAGAGTACAAACCACACACCTTCTTAATGTAAAACAAGTGGCCTGAAGCCCATGTGCTGAAACTAAAAGGCTTAGAATAACATTTAAAATTTAATCAGGCTACTAACAAGCAGTAATAAATGCAGCAGAATAAGTGGAAATTGAGTGATTTTAAGAACAAGCAACAAAAGCAAATTAAAGTAATAAAGTAGAAAGAAACACAAATACATTAAAATGTTTTTTGTTTTTAGGTTAAGTGGGAAGGGATGAAACACGATAATTTCAGGTTGAGAAACTAAGGGAGGCCCCTATCGAATCATCTCTGTCTACTCAGTAGGATAGGCTGATGAGATAGGACTGGGTGGAGTGTCCAAAATGAGATTTATAGTAGGGGTAGGCAACTCAAAAGCCAATAAATATAAGAACACAACAAGGGGGAACTCTTAAAACTCCAACAGAACAGAAAACCTAAAAAAATAAAACAAATGTAATACTAGAATAAGATACAAAATAGAAATGATCAAACCTTAAATTCAGAGCTTCAAATTAACATTAAATGTAGATATGACTGATAGAACAATGCAGATCACACAAACACTTCAGCTAACTACAGATATTTATACATAAAAGAGCAATGCTGTCTCTCAGCTCCTCACACTAATTAAGTGATGCTATTCAAATGTTGCAAAGGAATTCTTTGGTAACGGTTTGTTAACTGACCCGAGCCAAGAAATCTTAATACTCCAACAGATCAGAATGCTTAAAACAAAACAAATGTAATACTAGAATAAGATGCAAAACAGAAGTGATCAAAGCTTAAATAAAGAGCTTCAAATCAAAATTACATGCAGAGATGAGTGATACTCAGAGCAATCCAGACCACACAAACATCAAACAGATATACTATATTCCCATCTATATGTAAACAATTTTATATTTTCCTAGTTCCTTACTATTAGTAAGGCAAATGCAGATGAGTGGATGTTGTTAGATACAAAGACATATACAACTTGCAAAGGACTTTCTGTGAGACAGGTCTGAAAGTAATAATCCACATTAATGCTGGGTTAGCTCAGATTACATCAGTGTTTGTCACCTGCCTTCATTTCAAAGGCTAACAGCAACTAACATACTTTTCTAAATCAGATGTACACATCTGTCTGATGTTTATGTAGAACTGGAAGTCATAACACAGTTAAACACTATTACATTTTCAAGTTTAACATGAGCAGCCATGCCGTGAATTAACATTATCTAGTCAAATTCTTGGCTGTACCTGCACTATCCAAGAAATGGGGTTGTGATATTCCCCCGAAAGGAGCAGTCCTTTTAGTCTAAGGACCACTTACTAAGTTGAACACAGTCCCTTCTTTTGATCAACAGATTACACTGTATATGCCAGTAATTTAGTCTCCCTATCTTCCTGATTTCTATATTTAGTAAATATGAAAGAAAATGTATTCTATTTTGTACTACCTAGTTAATTGTTTTTCACTAACTATAAACTGATTGCTGCCTGCAATATCTGACCTGAGGATTTGAGGGTCAGTGTAGTAGAATGCATTGTTAAATCTCCCCTCACTTTGAGTCTCCACTTGCTCTTAGGAACCATCTTCCTTCACAGTGCATGTCACATGTTATTATACTTTTATTTGTTTTAAGACTATATAGAGCAATGAAACAATATTTGTAGTGTGTTATATTTGTATCAATTTCATCCAAGTCAGATAAGCTTTCTGTATGTTGAGCCTGTACCCTTTAACAAGTATGTATGTATATATGTATGTATATAATGTCACTTGCTGGTGTTTAGATACATATAACCCACTTTTGCCATACTTGTTAATCCAATAAATGTTTATTAAGTGATAGTTTTATATTGCGCTTATCAGTGTAGTGCTATATTATGATAATTTGCTCTATACAGCACAATACACAGTATTACTGTTATTATACATCAGTATACCTCCTGCTAAACATATTTTGACATTACCTTCATAAAGTTTCTTACCATCTATCTACTCTTATAATGCCACATGTAGGGGTCTGAATTGAGAGATGATAAATCAGCAAGCAAGGGAGAGCAGTATTGCTGAAATAGAATGAATCATTAAGTCTTGCTGAGTACCTCCACACGGTGGACCCTGTTTTTCACAAAATCTCATCAAGACAACACTGAGATATAGACTGTATTTTATATAGCATATATCATGGACAGTAGTAGGTTAAAAAAATAAAAAAATAGCTGGGTGCACAAAACCCAGGATAAAAAAGGGCCCAACCCTAGTAGGTGCACTGGTGCCAGGAATGGAAAAATGACAGTGTACAATCCTCAAGACATGGATACATCCCTAAAATGGGGCCAGACCAGGCCCAGGTGGAGGATGCCCCCCCCCCAACATTGTAAAAAGGAAGCAGCAATCCTCAAAAATCACAAAAAATGATTGGCCAGAGCCATAAAGATAGTAGAGTGGGCTATTGAGGATAATAAGGCAATTATGCATTGTTACTGTTATGCAAGAAGTCCAGCATTTCCAGACACAAACTACACAAAAAGACTAAGAGAGAAATTAGAGGAAAAAAAAAATACTTGCATAAGAAAAATTGTCAGAAGCTTCAAATAAAAAGTTGTGTTCATTAATAAAACAGATTTGTGAAAAACATTATAGGCAAAGAAACCTTAGACCATTCGGAAAAAGAAGTGACTGAGGAAGTGCAAACATATAAAGAATAATATCTAGAGATTTTTGAAAGGTATTAAAAAGAAGTATGGACATGGGAAAGAAAGAGAAATCTATATGGTGCAATATCTATGCAAAAGAAAAAGCCAAATGAATCAGTACAAAAAAAAAAAAACAGCCACAAAGACATTTGAAGAGAAATACAAGCAAAAGCATCCAGATATGGAAATTGTCACAATACAGAAAATAAGATCACAAAGATGAAACACAGAAGAGAAGATTAGTAAAGTAGAAGTTTAAAAAAATAGAAGCTGAATTTATGGAATACCTGCAAAGTGAAGGATATATTGTAGAAAGTCCACCACACGTTATATCATAGCATGATGGAACAACAAATCCTCTAGGTAAGGAGACACAGGAGGAACTGGAGACATCTGAAGAAGAAATATGGACATGGGAAAGAGAAAGAGATTTAATATGTTACAATATTTACGCAAAGGAGAAAGCAAAACTAATCAATGCAAAAAGAGCAGCACCAAAGATATTTGAAGAGAAATACAGGCAAAGGCATTCAGATAAGGAAAATTTTACAATACAAAAAATAAGAAAACAAAGAGGAAAAGTATTAAAAGAGGGTCAGTAAAGGAGAAGTTAATGTTATGGATTATCTGGGAAGTGAAAGATTTAGTGTAGAAAATCTAATTTTGATAACATCACAGTAGGATAGAGACATGCATCCCCAAATTAAGGAAAAACCAGTGGAGCAGAAAACATCTGGACATTGGAGGATATGAATGTATCACAAAATACCATCATACTGGGAGACTTCACTACCCTAACATAGATTGGGTACATTATTCTAGCCCTAACACCCTAGCCCAAAGGTGCCTGGAATTCATAAATTCAAATGCACTGGAACAGCTAGTCACCTCTCCCACTAGGGGAGATAATATACTAGACCTGATCATCACAAACATGGGGACAAAATGCTCCACACCGGAGGTATACCCCTCACTAGTGAGATCTGACCAGAAACTAATCACCCTGGATATACATATCCCACCTCCACCCCCAGCACAAAAGACCACAGTGAAAAACTTCTCAAAAGCAGACTTCACTCTTCTTAATACTGAGATGGTATCCTTTAAGCCCACTGGGCCAGTGGATACCACATCCCACAATGCTGAATCCTTCAAAAATGCTTTCTATATACATCTCCAAGAATGCATGGATCATGCAATCCCAAATAAATCCAAGTCCCTCTCCACCAAAGGCAAGCATCCTGTCTGGTGGACCTCAGCCATAAACAAATTGTATAACAAAAGAAGGAAGCTACTGCACGACAGAGCAAAATCCCATAAAGGGAAGACATCTCTGATCAACACTAGCAGAAAACTACATTCTCTCATAAAAACATCCAAGGCCAACTTTGAAAGAAAAATCACTAAGGACACTAAAGATAACCACAAAGCCTTCTTCAGCTATGTTAGAAACCTGGGCGGAAACCCTCAGATATGCTCAGAGTTAGTTCACAACAACAAAAAATACACTGAACCCACAGATATTGCCAACATTCTGGCTGACAGGTTCAGTGCAAATTTCTCCCCTCCCTCACCCCCAAAAGAAGAAATAATTATCCCAGCTGAATGTAATCTCCCTGTCATCTCAGATGTCCAGGTGAGAGCCGCCCTCAGCAAAGCTAAAAACACAGCATCAATGGGACCTGACGGTATCCCGGGTTGCGTGCTACGTGAACTCCAAGCGGAGCTAAACCCGCACATAAAAATGCTATTTAACCTTAACCTTACTACAGGATATGTACCTGAACACTGGCGTACAGCAACAGTGGTCCCACTCCACAAAGGGGGGGGGACCTCTACAGACCCTGGGAACTACCGCCCCATAAGCTTAACCAGCCTGGTCTGCAAAGCTATGGAAAGAATCATTATGGAACTCATAAAGAGAGACATTGGGGACCTACAGACACTTGACCCCACCCAGTTCGGCTTTGTAAAGGGCAGATCCTGCCTTTTGAACCTGGTAGACTTTTTCGAAACAGTCACTAGAGCCATTGATGAGGGCAAAGCAGTCCATACAGCCTACCTGGACTTGGCTAAGGCCTTCGACACAGTACCCCACTGAGGCATCATAGATAAGCTCAACAGCTTAAATGTAAACCCTTATGTCACTAGATGGGTTGCTATCTGGCTAAAGGACAGAACCCATAAAGTTAAAATTGCTGGAGCAATGTCAGACTCAAAGCCAGTCACAGGTGGTGTCCCACAGGGATCTGTCCTCGGACCCCTCTTGTTCGGCATTTATTTCTCAGATGTTAAAGCAAACATGGGAGGGTTGTGGCTGACAAAGTTCGCAGATGACTGCAAACTAGGCGCCATAGTCGATACACCAGCGGACACATACATCCTACAAAAAGGCCTCACAGAAACGGACAACTGGTGCCGGAGTCATGGCCTTAAACTAAATGCCAAAAAATGTATAGTCATCGCCTTTGGGAAAAACAAAGTACCCACAAATTATCACATAGACAGCAACCCACTGAGTATGGAAAAAGTAGTCAGAGACCTAGGGACCCAAGTCGACAGCGACCTCTCATTTGACACCCACGTTGCCAAAGTGGTTAGAAAAACATTCTACCTTGCACACCTTATCATGAAGGGATTCACATCCAGATCCAAGGATGTCATTGTACCCCTATACTCCTCCCTCATCAGACCCATGATTGAGTACAATGCCCCATTTGGTATGTACCTCACCCGGCATTTGCAACAGCTGGAAAGACCACAAAAGTACCTCACCAAGAGGATCAAGGGTCTCCAACATATGTCCTATTCTGCCAGACTAAAGAAACTCCAGCTCAATTCAGTAGCATACCGCCTGCTCAGAGGTGATCTCTGCCTGATGTACAAGGTCATGTCCAATCAGGAACTGATGGACATGCTCCACCTCAAAAAATTCAAATCCATTAGAACCACGAGAGCTAAAGACTTAAACCTCGGCACAAGTATGAATAGGACATGATGGAGGGACAGATTCATAACCCAGAGGCTTCCCATGCTCTGGAACAAGATCCCAGTTCATGTTAGGCAGAGCCCCTCACTGACTCTCTTCAAGAGAAATCTCGATGAGTGGATGGGAGATCGTAAGTTTACCCCAGGGGTCACATCTGTGTCACTACTAGACAGGGGCACAGTAAACTAATTCTATTATATAAGGGGACCTTCACTGTGTCACTACTAGACAGAGGCACAGTATTTTAAATCTATTCTGTGCATTTTGCACCATTTTATGGAGTGGCGAAAGCCACATCACTATGGCTAGGCTTACAAATGCCCCAGGGCAGATAGCCTAGTACTAAACTATAAAACTATTTGCCATATGAAGATACTTTGGAACCTTTCACAGGAAACCAGTACAAAAGTTAAGCTGGAGTTGCACAGCAAGGGAAGGAACAATAAATTGTGGCACCTGTGACATGGTGTTGTGGAGTGACAGACCAGTGAATTCCCATATAAAAGAGCAATGGATGACACAGAATGAAATTGAAGAGAACGTGCCACAGGGAGATGCTCTGGAACTTTCCATAGAATGCCGACAGAAAATGGAGAACAAAGAATGAGCCTTCAGTTTAGAAGAAAGTTCTCTAAGAGAAGAGTTGCTTGATTTAATAGAGAATTAAGATCAATGAAATAAACAGATTACAGAAAGTCAATAAAACCTAAAGTTAGAAATTTGATAAAACTAATGAGCACAGTAATTAGGACTATTCATAGAGATTCATGTGATATAACACACGTAAATAGGATATATTACTGTGCAGCAAAATTAATAACAGATAAAGTCTTATCACATAAACAGAAGACAGTAAGGGAAAGGAAGGGGAGAAATCAAATGTCATCGTAGAAGTATCAATTAGAGAAAACTATAAAGCAATTAAGATAAGAGGTTTCACTGATCGAAGAGTATAGAAGATGGAACAGGTCAACAAAAATACTCAGAAAGATAGACTTGATAAAATCAATGTACATTATCAGAACAGATAAGGTTCTATCTTGCACTATCACAAATAAAAATCTAAAAATAGTACAGGCAGAAAAACTTAAAAGATATGAAGATAAATATAAAGGAAAGGACAAAATAAGCAATTTACTGATGACCCAAAGACATTTTATAGAGAACTGGGAAACAAGGAAAAATTAATTGAAATGTCACCAAAAAAAGAAGAAATTGATACATTTTGGTGAAATATTTATGAGGCTCCTGTGGAACATAACAAAGATGCTAAATGGATAGAAGAAGAAAAATAAAGAACAAGAAGTTCAAATGTACAGGATATGAAATAGGATGAAGTTACATCCAGAGAGATTGAAACAAAGTTAAGAAAAACCCCTAATTGGAAAACCCCAGGCTGTGATGCAATACCTAACTTCTGGCTAAAAGTATTAACATCTTTGCATGGATATTTAGCCATGAGTAAGAACTATTTGCATGCATACCCTGAGCACACACCAACCTACTTCACAACAGAAAAAAACAATGTTCCTACTTAAGAGTGAACCTGCAAGCTATTCTAAAAACTATAGGCCAATAACTTGCCTTTCAACAACCTATAATCCATACACTGGAATTGATGCTCACAGAGTTTATAGTCATTTAGAAGAAAATTCAATCATGGCAATAGAACAAACTGGCAATAAAAGAAAGTAATATGGAACAAAGGAGCATTTGTTGTTAAATAAAGTCATAATGGAGAACTGTAAAAAGGGGAAGAATCTAAGTATGGCATGGACAGAATACAAAAAAATCATTTGACAGTATCCCACATTCATGGAATGATTACATTACAGTGACCATAAAAAGTGCCAAACCACTTTGCAGTTAAGGTATGACAAAGAACTAATTATTATTCCAGGGATAAAAATCCAAAGGGGATATTCCAGGGTGACTATTTGTCACAGCTGCTTTTTTATCTTGCCCTTAATCTGTTAAGCAATCTACTTAACAGATTAGGTCATCTCTACAATTTGGCTCCAAGAAAACTACAAAGTGTAAAGACTTCTCATCTTCTTTTTGTGGATAATTTAAAACTGTATGGTTCATCAGATGAAGTGAAAAAACAACTGCAAGTGGTCAAAACTTTTTCAGATGATATAAGAATGTCATTTGTTCTTGATAAATGTGCAAAAGCAACCTTTAAAACTGGAAAGCTGCAACACCAAGAAAACATTAGTTTGGGACAAGAATATAATTTAAAAGAACATGAGCAAGAGGGACTGTATAAATATTTGGCAACTGATGAAGAATCAACAATAAAACATGAACAGATGTGAATAAAACTTAGTAAGCAATATTTTAAAATACTTAAATTAATACCGAAAACAGCTTTGACATCTAGGAACAAAGTCCAAGCTATAAACCAATTTGCTCTTTCTGTCCTAATGTACATTTTTGGATGATTGACTGGCCCCAAAAGGTGTTGCATAGGTTGGACAGGAAAACAAGAAGGATGCTTCATATTCATCGAATGATTTATAAAAATCAGTGCATACCAAGACTATATATTCCCATTTCTGAAGGAGGTATGGGCCTCCTCGAAATTGATTACATGTATTGATCTGCAATTGTAGGACTGCATACATATCTGATGACCTCACAAGACCCAGACATAGTGAAAGTTTTAAAACATGAGGAGAATAAGTCTAAGATGACTTCCCTGCTTAGTTTAGTAGAAGCATATCAATGTCAAGCAAGAATGGAAATCAGATCAGATGTAGATAAAACTCAAGCAGAAACTGATTGTGCCAAAAAACAAAAGAAAGAATATAAGGTGAAGGATCAGATGAGAAGGCAAGAAATGTGGAAAATGCATAAATATAGTTGCAAGTATGGAAATCTCTTGGAACAACCTCATGTTGATCAGGACCATATGCTGGAATGGTTAAGGAGAGATGAATTTAAACCAAAAGACAAAAGGTAATTTTGGCAGCCCAATATAGTAGACTATGTACATGTTGGTTTACACAGTCCATTGAACATGTGAGAGAAACAGACAAATGCAGATTTTGTAGAACAGAATCGGTAACAGTTGCACACCTTGTTGCTGGTTGTGATATACTAATGGCAGAAGAATTGTATACTGAAAGGCATAATAATGTGGCAAGACTGTTGCACTGGGGATTATGCAAACATTATAATATTGAAATAGCTGAAAAACACTGGAAACATGAACCACAAGCCATTATAGAAAGTGATGAAATTTATATGACATGGGATCACTCATTACCAACAGTTCAAAAATAGATATGAGAAAAACAGATATAGCAGTCCATGAAAAGAAGACAAAAGTAGCCTTGATTATTGAAATTACTACACCCAGTGACTATAGTGTCTTATGTGCAGAGAGACACAAATTCATAAAATACCAGGATTTGCAGGCAGAAACAAGGGCAATGTGGAAGAAGGATACCTAGATAGTTCCAATAGTAGTAGGAGCAATGGGTCTTATAAAAAAGAATTTACAATCATACTTAGATATGGTACCGATACATGTAACTCCATATGAACTGTAGAAGGAGTCATTATTGGGCACATTGTGAGTGCTGCGACGTGCACTTCTGACTAACATCAAAGATTAAAACAATACTAATTCCATCAACTTTAATCTTACTTTGACTTATGAATGGGGTCATTTCACATCATGGTATTAGAAACCCAAAATATTTGGAAAAATTAAAAAAGAGATACCATGTTTCCTCATGTTCTAGCTTTTACAATATAAAACCATGTCCATGAATAAGAATTAAATTCATTGTTTCAATATAATACAGTTTAGTAGAGCTTTTATCTTTTCATTTCTTTCAGAGGCTGTGGTCACTACATCCAGTCCTTGCCCTGTTATTGCAAGAGCTCTGCTACAAGGCCCATCTCTCAAAAGTTTTCACTGAGATCTTTGTCATTGTGTAATGTAAGTATGGTTAAGTTTAACATGAGTAGCCTTGCTGTGAATTAACTTGGAGTAGTCAAATACTTGCCTACCCTGTGCTGGAAAGTGGCTCTGATATTCAACCTAAAGGAGTAGTGCTTGTACGCTTAGGACATCTTACTAAGTTGGCCAAAGTCCCTTTTGTTACCCAACAAATTGCACTTTATATTACATAGTATTCCTAACTTCCTGATTTCTGTATTCAGAAAATAAAAAGAAATTATGTTCTACTTTGTGCTTTCTTGTTAATTGCTTTGTAGTAGCTATAAATTAATTGCCATCTGTACTATTTGACATGAGAGTGGATGGGTCACTGCAACAGAATTTATTGCTCAATATCCCCTTACTTTGCTGTCCATTTCCATTCATTTTCCATCTTCCTTCACAGTGCAGACATGTGTCATGGATAATTACATTTGCATTAGTTCTATAACTATGAATAAACAATGAAAATACCTCAGTAGTGTGATGTATTTGTACTGCTTTCATTCAAGTCAGATAAGCTTTATGTGTGTTGAGCCTGCACCCTTTATAACAAGTGTGTATATAGTGTCAGATTTTAGTGTTAAGGTACATATAGCACTGTTTTGATGTACTTGTTAATCCAGTGAATGTTTACTAAGTGATGGTTTTATATTTTGCTCATCGTTTTAGTGCTGTTATGATAATTTGCTCTACACAGCTATAGAAATTTTATTGTTGTGATTCTGTATCAGTGCACTTCCTGCTAAACCTATTTTGTCCTTGCATTTTCATATACTTTCTTACCATCTGTCTAGTCTTTAATACCTTGTATTTTCTTGTTTTGACTTACTTTGGTCTTTCCTCCATCTTCAGGAATAATTATTAACTTTATTGCCTCAATATAAGGTTGCAGTTTAGTGGTATTTTTCTTTTTTACTTTCCTTTCAGTGCCTGTTGTCACTGTCCAGTCCTGATCCTGATATTGCAGGAGCTCTGCCCAGTTTTCAGAAGTTATCACTGAAAGCTTTGTCATTGTGCAATGTAAGCGAGTTTAACATGAAGAGCCTTGTATTGTGTTAACTTCAACAAGTCAAACTCATGCCTGCGCTATGCTTGGAAGTGGCTGTGATATCCCCAAAAATAGTAGTAATTGTACCAAATTAGCCATGTCCCTTCTCTTGACCAACAGACTGCATTGTATATTCGAGTTACCTAGTCTCCATGGCTTCATGATTTCTGTATTCAGTGAATCAAGGAAAGCTTGTTCTACTTTGTGCTTCCTTGTTAATTGTTTTGTACTGGCTATAAACTTATTACTCTCTGCAGTAATTGACCTGAGGGGGGGTCAACCATATATCACCACATCTACCTTCAAAACTGTGCCCAAATCCTACATAAACCTACTCTTAAACTCAAATAATGACCTACATCAGCTGATGACCTTCCAAGTGAGTACCTTACAATAGCAGCCAATAGTATTGTTTATCATTTCCCAATCCTTACAAATAGGTCACTCCTGGATACATACTATGCTTCTCTCTAGAAGAAATAATGCATTATCCCTCTAAACAAAGGAGGAAATTCAACTGCTATTACTAACTTTAGAATATAGCAGTGTTATCTCCCTCTTCAAAGTACTTGGAAATGTGTTCAAAACCAATTGTTAAACAGCATCCTGCAGGAAGAGCTCCTATCCTCATACAACTTGTGTTCCAACCCTCCCAAAGTACACTGCACTTCTAACCATTATTGATACTGTCAATAATGCTAAACATAATGGCAAAATTGTCTCCTAATTATTTCTAGACTTGTCTAAAGCCTTAACCCCAGTTTGTTACAGCAAACTTCTACTTCAGATATTATCACTAGGTCTATCTTAGCCCACCCTTCTAATGGTCAAAAGCTACCAGTCCAATAGGGATTAGTAAAATTCCACTCTGCTCTCTATCCATACCTCCCAGTCACCGCTGGTGTACCCCAAGGCTCTGTCATTGGTCCTCTCCTTTTTAACATTCTCACTAACACCTCCATGCCTTAGGCCTACTTAATAGAATATGCAGATAACTCTGCACTCATACATGCATCTGACAACTTGACTTATCTCCAAAAGTTATTCAGGATCTTTAATACCTAGGACGCCCCTGGCTGCTGTGCGCTCCTGGCCCCAGCATCTTCAACCTTTTCTTGCTCCCTAATTATTCCCAGCTCTCCAGCTTGCCTTCCTTCTACTTGAAGTGAAGAATTTGACTATCTGGAATTTAAGGACCCTTTCCATATCACCTGCTGTCTTATCCCTGTGCTCTTCCAAGAAAGGAATAAAGAAATCTTGCTCCCTAATTATTCCCAGCTCTCCAGCTTGCCGTCCTTCTACTTGAAGTTAAGAATTTGACTATCTGGAATATAAGGACCCTTTCCATATCACCTGCTGTCATATCCCTGTGCTCTTCCAAGAAAGGAAGAAAGAAAGTATGTGTTCTCCTAATACTGTCAGAAAAGCTGACATTTAATAGTGTATATGTCTTGTAGCTTGTAATTGTTAGCTTCCAGCCAGGACTGCCAGCAGCCATACCCTCTTCTGTATCCAGTAGTTAGATTACAGACCCTTAGTCCCTCTATTGTTGCCTCCTTTAGTTGATTCATAGTTAGTATCTAGTCCTTGACCAGCCTTTCCCAGACATTTACTTCTGCTGTAATAACATTCCTTGTCTGCTAGGTGGCACCCTTATCCAGTCCCGTCCATTAGTCTATCCTGCTATCTTATAATTTACATCTTCTACTTTCTGCTGCCTATACCCTGCACCTGCTATCCTATAATTTACTTCTATTCCATTCTGCTGCCTATAACTTGCTCATATCTTTCCTTCACATATCTCTTGCTCTTTTGTAAACACCACTTTACTCCTCTGGCCATTACCACTCTACTTTTATCATTATCTACTCATTTGCACTTTCACTAACCTGAGCAATCAACAATCCATTGATTGTTCATCCTGAGCTGTTCCACACACTTGTCTCTACCCGCTCCATTCGCCCTTCGGGCTCACTCTGCTCCCCTACCCTACCCCCAAATCCCACCCACCCCTGCTACTTGCACTTTTATCTCTCCAGTAGACTCCTCCTATTCTCCACCACAAAAATTACTGGCCTCCTCATTCTACCCCTTTTCTTCTCCTCCCATCAATTAAAGGCCACTCCCCACACATACCTCCTCCTCTCCGGCCATCAATTAAAGCCACTCCCCACACACTCTATACTACACCCTACACCCCCTTTATCTTTCTCTCTCTTTTATCCTACCTATACTATACCTCCCATACTTCTCTATCTTACATACTTAATCCATTACATTATGCATTCTCCATTCCTTCAAACACTACAAATTCCTTTCATCACCCTATTAATTCTAATTCCATTGCACCATACTACTTCCTATACCTCCTCTACTCTTCCCCCCTCCTTTCTGTCCCACCTCTCAACTCCCATTCCACTTTTCACCCCCACCACAACTCACTTCCATATCATATCATCCTCACTACTACAGCCCAACCTTCTCCACTACTTTAAACCAAAGATCTTACCCACCTCAACAAAACATAACTTCCCTAAAGCTCTGATCTATTGTCCCCAACAGTCAAACAGCAAACTAAATCTCCTACTATCTCCCTTCTTCATCAACCTATTTCTATCAGGTGATATACACCCAAACCCTGGACCTAGCACTACTAACAATCTCACCCCCCCTCAAGAAGTACCAATACCACTAATCTTAAAAGCCTAAAAATAGTTGCTCTCAACCCCAGAGTCTAAGAATTAAAGCTACTCTCTTCCATGCCAGGCTTCACCACAACCTTTATGACATTGTAGCCATCTCTGAGACTTGGCTAAAACCTACCATCTCTGACTCAGAAATCCTACCCCCCGGCTTTCAAGCCCTTAGATCTGACAGCTTAAACAGAAAAGGTGGAGGAGTAGCCTTGATGTTCTCTAATCTACTCCTCATTATTCCATACCCAAACCCCATTCCCCAGTTCTACAATGCAGAACTAGTAATAGGTTTATTGCAAATGAATATTCACAAAATATGTGCTTCATATCCCATTATATTCCCCCAGGTAACAATACTACCACCCTTGAAGAAATCCTCCAATGGGCCTCAACTAACATTAACCTAGAGACCTACATTTTAGGAGATGTTAATATAGACTGGAACAAAATTAACAACCTAAACCCAGCCATAACTGTCAATCTATGCAACTTTACTCAGTTTACTAACTCTATCACTAGACCCAACAAAATCAATCCTCCAGGATCTACACTGGACTGGATCCTAGTTACCCACCCTAGCAACATCTTGGACTCAGGCATCCTTCCCGACTCTTTTAGTGACCCCCTGCCTGCCTTCATCCACTGAGCAACCTAGTCTCCCCCTCTCCAGCACCAATACCTACATACACATAACCTAACAAACTTCAATCCTATAACTTTCTCTAATACCCTCAAACAAACTAACTGTAACAATCTAAAAACTCTACCACTTGACAGCGCCTTCAAATTCTTTAACTCTACTTTCCTAAATGTACTTAATTCCCAAGCTCCACCCTGTACTATAAGAGTCAAATCCAAATCCGCCCCATGGTTAACTAGAAAAACCAAAAAACTTATGCAACAGAGAGATAAATGCTAGAAACTTTCTCAGCACAATAAACAACCAGAGACCCTTGTTCAATATAAGCAACTCCGCAACCTTACTAAAAGACATACATCCAAAGACAAACAATCCTACTATATGACAATTCAAGCCAACCACTCCAAAATACCAAACATTTCTGGAAGTCTATTAATTCACTTCTCAACCCAGGCACCAAAAATAATCCTTGCTCCGACACTACCAGTTCCGATCCGGAAATTGCCACTCTTTTCAACTCCTTCTTTACTAACTCTATAGCTGAACTAAATAAGACATTCCCAATTAACCCAGCCACACAGTTCAGTCACTCTACCCCAGCCTCTAAACCCAACCCTCCCCCCACTTTTGAATTTAAGCCAGTCTCTACCTCATATATAAAAAAACTTCTCAGCAAACTAAAACCTTGCTCTAATGCCCCAGATAGCATTTCATCTAAATTCTTACAAATTGCTGCAGATGGTATCGCCCTCCCCATTAGCATCCTAATCAGCAAATCCATACAGGAATCTTATGTCCTCAAGCTGTGGTGTGCTGCCTTTATACATCCTCTCCACAAAGGTGGTATAAATAATAATACCTCAAACTTTTGCCCCATAGCCATCCTCTCCCCAGTATCAAAAATATTGGAAGAATGCATTCACATCCAGCTAATGCTCTTACTTACCAAAAACCACCTCATCTCTCAAACCCAGCATGGCTTCTGTCCTGGCCATAGCACTATAATTACTCTACTCTCATTCCTAGATATAGTCAACAATGCCTGCGACACTAGAAAAATAGTTTCAACAGTTCTACTAGATCTTTCCAAGGCTTTCGATACTGTCTCCCATACTCATCTCCTTAGCCACCTTGCTAACCTCAACCTCTCACACAATACCCTATCCTGGTTCTCAATACCCTATCCAACAGATCTCAAGCTGTAAAATGGAGGAAAGGCACCTCAAACTTCCTTCCTACCCCCACTGGAGTTCCCCAAGGTTCCATTATTGGCCCTATGCTATTTAACATCGTTATCAATGACTTCCACTCTGCCATCCCAAATACTAAAATCTTACAATACGCTGACGACTCCACTTTAATCTGCTGTGCCACGAACCTCCCAGAACTTCTATCATATACTCAAACTGCCTTCTCCACCACTGAGAACTGGATGCTCCAAAACCAACTATCTCTAAATGCTAACAAATCCAAAATTCTACTCCCCCCGCCTCAAAATTCTTCCCTCTTGACAAAAACTCTTACTAAATTAGAAGCCATAACAATTCAACCATAGAAATTGTTCCCTACGCCAAACTACTTGGGGTCACTATAGATGAAAACCTAAAATTTGACACCCATATTCAACTAAACATCAAGAAAACACATCAAAAACTTGGCCTGCTATACAGAAACATTCACCATCTCTCTCCTTCTACTAGACAAACCCTCGCCACTACCTATCTTCTTCCCTCACTAATGTATGGTGCCACTCTACTAACTAACTTATCTGCCTCCATCTCCTCCAAAATGGAAAGTTGTTATAATGAAATTTCAAAATTCGCCATCAAAGCCAAACACTTCTCCCACCATTGCTCAGCCCTCCACTCACTAAACTGGCTAGAACTTCCCAACCTTCTAGACTACCTCCAACTTACTACTGCCCATAGGCTAATATTTAACCCCTCTAAATGTCCTGCACTATCCAACATCCTACAACCATACACCCCTAACAGGCCACTTAGATCTGCTCACCCAAACCTAATCACTGTCCACACACCAAAGTGACCTGCTGGACAGCACCTCATGTCCTTTTCATTAGCCAAAAAATGGAATTCTCTCCCTCCTTCATTACGAATGACAGAAAATCCTGACACCTTCAAAACCCAACTCCATTCCTACTTGTTCTCTAATTGGAAGTGCAATTGCACTTTCCCCACCTAGCCTTGTACTCTCTACACTAATTGTATTTCCATACTACTCCTATATCCAACAACTTTGCTCCATGGATTTTACTTATTCTTTACTGTTGCCTTGTGTATATAATGTAAATATTGTAGATAGTTTGCATTCCATTTTTCCCCCTCCCTAACATTTATGCTTGTTCTACCATTCTGCCATAACAAGACTCAGATTATATGTAACCTTTGAACCAACCATGTCAATATATGACTCACATGCTATGTAACCACTGTACCTCATACTCTCTGTATCACAATTTACTTGTATCCATAAAACTTAATATTATCTGTTGTATCCTAATGCATCTGTATCTCTGAATCTTAATTTTAATTTTATCTGTTGTATTTTAATGTTTACTATGTAATGTGGAGCTTTTCTCCCTGGGCCTCCACTGAAAACGGGCTCCTGAGCCCAGTGGACCTCCCTGGTCATCAAACTGAAATAAATAAATAAAACATAAATTTAACAGCCATTGAAACATTGGTTTGTAACCTGTAACTCATGTCAACCCCTTCACCACAAAAATAAATAAATAAATAAATAAAACTACAACTTTTCTCCAAATCCATCTCTCATGAAAAAGCTAAATTTAAAATTCTATTTCTTAAAAATAGAATTATTGAAGCCACTTCATCATAGCAAATTATTAGGGATGATAGTGGATGAAAATCTTTAATTTGACCTGTATATACAAAAATTACGAAATACGAAAATAATAACTTATGATATTCTATAATAAAGTGACTAAATTTACAGCAAATAGCCCTAACAGAACCTACCACTGTATAGTACCAAAAAAGCCTTAATTGTATAGAACTACCCCATCAACTAACATATATACCACTATATATATATATATATATATATATATATATATATATATATATAGTCCCTGTAATCACAACTTCTCAGGTAAAAGTTGTACTCGCTAAAGCAAAAACACAGCATCCATGGGACCGGACAACATCCCAGGCTGCGTTTTACACGAACTTCAGAACGAACTGGCTCCCCACTTAAGCACCATGTTCAATAATAGCCTTGCATCAGGCTTTGTGCCCACTGAATGGCACAGAGCAACAGTTATCCCACTCCACAAAGGGGGAGCCACCACTGATACCAGAAACTATAGACCTATTAGCCTGACGAGCCTGGTCTGCAAGGCCATGGAACGTATAATCATGGAACTCATAAACAAAGACATTGGTAACCTCCAAACTCTGAATCCCACCCGGTTTGGGTTTGTGAAAGGCAGATCATGCCTCCTGATCCTGATCGACTTCTTTGAGGTAGTCACCAAAGCCGTAGATGAGGGTAAGGTGGTTCACACAATCTATCCTGACCTCGCCAAGGCTTTTGACACCATCCACCATTCTGGAATTATAGCTAAACTCACTAAACTAGGTATAAATCCCTACATCACAAGATGGGTTGCCAACTGGCTCACTGACAGAACCCTCACTGTAAAAGTTGCAGACTCCAAATCTGACCTCAAAGTAGTGACAAGTGGAGTACCACAGGGTTCCATCCTGGGACCTCTCCTGTTTTGCATCTACTTCTCTGAAATACAGGCTAACACAGATGGCCTCTGGCTAGTAAAGTTCTCAGATGACTGCAAAATAGGAGCCATAGTCAAGTCCCCAAATGATGTGGACATCATACAGAAGGGCCTTGCTGAGACATGCCTGGTGTCAGAGCCATGGCCTCAAGCTCAATGCCAAAAAGTGCAGTGTCATCTTCTTTGGTAAAACCTTTGTACCCATGAACTATCACATAGGCAGCAATCTACTTAACACCGAATGTGTGATAAGAGACCTTGGGACCCAGGTGGACAGTAGTCTCTCCGTTGATAGTCACATTGCTACAATAGTCAGGAAGGCCTTCTATGTGGCACACCTCATCATAAAAGGGTTCTCATCCAGGAAAAAAGAGGTCATTGTTCCCTCTACTCGACACTCATTAGACCCATTATAGAGTACAATGCCCCTTTTAGAATGTACCTCACAAGACATCTGCAGCAGCTGAAAAGGCCACAGAAGTACCTCACAAAGAGGATTACTGACTTCAAAAAACTCCAACTTTACTCCATAGCATATTGCCTACTCCAAGGTGATCTCTGCCTAACATATAAAGCTATGTCAAACCCAGAGCTGCTGGACATGCTACTCCTAAAGAAATCCCAATCCCTCCAAGCTACACATTCTAGGGACCTAAACCTTGCCACCACAATAAGCAGGACATGCTAGAGAGATAGATTCCTGTCCCAGAGACTTCCCATACTCTAGAACAGGCTACCCATCTATGTCAAGCCAAGTTCTTCATTAGCACTCTCCTAGAAAAATCTTGATGAGTGGATGGGAATTAGGAAATACACCCCGGGGATCACTTCTGTGTCTCTGCTTGACAGTGGCACAGGAAAATAACTTTCTTGAGTGGCGTAAGCCAGGGAACCTTGTTGGCTAGGCTTACATAGGCCCTTGGGCCGATAGCCTAGTACCTACCTATGAACCTATATAAATATATATATATATATATATATATATATATATATATATATATATATATATATACATATACATATATATATATATATATATATATATATATATATATATATATACATATACATATATATATATATATATATATATATATATATATATATACACACACACACACACACACACACACACACACACACATATATATATATATATATATATATATAGATTCACGCATACACACACACATACACACACACACACACACACACACACACACACACACACACACACACACACACACATACATATATATAAGTATCTATATATAGATATAGATATATAGCTTCTCCACAAATAAAATATCCAGCATCCATCTGTTTGTCCAGAGCTAAATATATTTCTGCATATTTATGTTCTCAATCGGTCATTATGATCCAGTGGCCAAACACTCCTGTCTGTCCAGAACACTATCAAATCTGCTGGGCATGTTCTGTACTCCTATCATGTTGATAAGGCCTGGAACTCCTTACTTGTAGCCATCTGGTCAATATCCTTCCTCCAGTCCTTTGAAACATTCTGAAATACTTCCTATCCAAAATCTGTTTATGTTCTTGCTCAACCCTAGGATTAATAATATCCCTAAATATGAATATATAATTCATGCCATACACCTGTTCCCTTCTCAATGTTTCTTACTTCAGTTCCTTATTTCACCCTATTTCTCTCCCCTGACTGTCTTTCTAAATATGCCATTACCCTGTTGCTTGTCTCATTTCACACTGCAATTCGTGTTTGTGTTGTACTAACTTATCTTAAATGTTTGTTAAAATTGGGTAAAATTTCTTTAAGTATTAAATAATTGTCATAGAATTTGTATTTATTCTTAACCAATTTTTTCACATTGTCTAATTTGGTATCATTATTTAAAGTGCAGATACTTTTCTATTACTTTTGAATATTGCAGAATTATTGTTCTTAAAATGTTTTGCAATACTTTAGAGCATTTCCCTCAGGCCTCCACTGAAAATGGGCACCTACCCATTCATACTTTCCCTGTAGGAAAATGTTAGTAAAATTAAATAAATAAATAAATGTATAAGGTTCACAGGGGCTTGTATGGTTCTATTTATCTAATAGCTTGGTATGCTATCTTATCCCATGGAAGAAATGGTTTTATTCTTGGGCAGTACCATAAGAACATGTACTTAGTGATGATGGAGGATTTCCGAGGTACAGGGATTGTAGGACTTTGGCTTGTCAACTCTGGAGTGAAATTTGCATTAAATTGAATTGCAAGGCTATTGATATTGACATTGTCCACTGAGTCTGATTAGGTTTTGTCATTTTGTATGAGTTCTGTACATATTTGAGTGCTTTTTTATTTTTCTAACATAAGTAAATAAGGATTTGTAATTTTTCTTGGCTTAAGATGCCAACCTGGGTTCATGAACTGCCTTTACAGATCTTATTTTAAACTTCTTGGTGAAATTGCTAATATTTTGCATGACAGAACACTAGAAAGCCCAGCCAGTATGGCTGCCTAAGCTCAAACTGCAGGGCTGAACCTGCAGAAATTTTGATAATGTGGTAGTCCCTGTGAAAGAAAGGAACCCATAAGGAATGATGACTGAAAATAAATAAAAGGAGGAATGGATGCCTGCCTTTAAACCTGCAAATAAAAAGGAGCAATGTTTCATTTTGCTGAAAATGTAATCACTGTAAGTCAGGATGTTAGCTCCTTGAAATAAATAGTACAACAGCAGTAAAATGAAATAGGAAGACTACAAAGGAAGTTGCAAGATCTGGAGGAAGATAAAGTATCAATGAAAGCTAAGCTGCAGACGTAGATTCATAGAATAATGGAACTAATGAACTTAATAAAAAGGCTGAAAAAGATGGATGATCTTGACAATTGCTAAAGAAGAAGCAACATCAGAATAATTAGAATATCAGAGACAGTGAGCAACAGTGATCTGGAGCAATTTGTAACACGGATATTACATATTTGTGATACCAAGATATCAAGGAACATTATTGGAGAAGATATACAGAGTGGGGCAGCAGCAGAAAGGAGACTAATGTATGTTTAAGCCTTTTTCAATTCCTTTGCTGTGAAAATTGAAATAATGCATTAAGTAAACAGACAATTATCACATTTGAATGGATGACCATAAAGTTGGTCGTAGATTGTCTGAAACACTTATTAAATTAATTATTATTTAATAAATTGGCTGCATGGTCAAAATGCCCTGCAATTCTGGAAGTAAAGAAGGAAGGAGAATGGTTCAGGCAAACAATATGGAGGATGTTCAAAAACTTAAACAAAGCATTAAAAACAGCTAAACAACCTGGGTAGTAAAAATCTGAATCATCTTCCAGGTGTGAACTGGGAGAGCAGCTTTAGATGTAGGAGGTATGATGCAGAGACACTTAGAGGATTGCAATGTCAGATGTTAAAACCTCTGCAGGGAGGAAGCAAGACCAAGAAGTACTTAGGGGTTACATCCCAGTAAAAGACATATACAAGATAAGCACAATAAAATGAGAAAAGAGACAAGATGGTCGAAAGGAGACAATTGGAAGTGAAATATCAAAGGGATAAGAAACAGAGAAGCTTCTCCCAAGGGAGTTTTAGGTTGAAAATCAAGGAATAAACAAGCTGGATTTCTGATGGATTGCTTATCCCTTGAAAGAAGAAATAAATAACTGGAAGGAATGGACACTGAAAAATCAGGTGACTATGGACCTTGAAGGAAGTATTCATTAAACGAGACACATCCTTACTGTGTAAAATACACCCCAGGGAATACAATATAAAAAAAGGATGAAATCAATCAATTCCCAGGACAATGATGGGTATTGCATTCAAGAGGGACAAATGGGCAAGCCCTTAAGGTAAGCGATATAATTTTCACAACTACTTTTTGATGTACAATAAACTGTAGCAAACATAAATTTAATGACTAAGTCTTAGAAAAAATAAGAAATAACGGACTGCATGGGGAAACAATGGAAATGCAAGCAACTATCCAGAGACAATTGTGATATAAAGAAAAAGTGGTGTCTAAGCAGCATAATAAACAACTATAAAACTGCAAAAAAAAAAAAAAAGAACTGCTAAAAAAACAATATTGCACTATCACACAAATGAAGTTGGCACATCAGACTGGTGAGCAATAGTGGGAGGGGAGACCAATGAATTGGAATGCAGTAATATAAAATGACTGTGACATCAGTATTGAGTTGTCATGCAGGGTATTAGTGTGAGGGACATCAAAGGGGAATAAAAGAAAGTCTTAAAAGGTCCATGTCCAGGGCATGCCCATTCACATGCAAGAGACAAAAGGCAGAGGATCCAGAGGCCTAGGATGGAGTGAAGGGTTCTGGGTGTAGGTAGCTGCTGATAAACACAGTGTTCAACTTTGAGGCTAGGTCTGGAGAAAGGATTATGCCTGATGGCAACAATTGGGAAAGCATGGAGCAGAGGGCAAAAACAACAAGGAACATTTAATTAATTACATGGAACATTGGGGGTTCAACATATTCTACCAAAAGAAGGAGAATTTAAGAAAAAATGAAGTGGACTGAGGGAGATGATATTACAAAAAAAAAATGAAAATCAGAGATGTGAAGAAGATACTGTGTTATGACTACCCAGAGGGAGAAATGGATAGCCAGGCAGGGGGAGGAATAAGGGGAATAGGAAATGCATTAAATAGAGGGCTTCAGACTACCACAGAGAAAATAATGAAAAGTGGGATAGGGACATAGAACATATAGCAAGGAGAGCTGGGAAGTACACACTGGACAATAGGAAACATATATACACCAAAAGGGAAGAAGGATTCTAAAATAACTTTTTTGCTAACTGGGTGCAGACAAGAACATTTGAAATAGATATAATGGGTAGTGGCCTACAATGACTTCATACAACTGGAAAAAGATTGCATAGAAAATGAGAATGAACAAATGGACAAGGCAAGAACTAGCCAAATGAATGAAAGAGGCGAAGGTTGCTGGGCATATGGAGGGAAAGGTATCCAAATGACAGGGAATAAACTTTCAAAAGAAAATTCTCTGGCACAGAAAAGTAGGTTAGACAGGCTCTTAGGGAGGGAAATGGAGTGGAAATGGAAGAGATCCAAATACAGGAGAGACACATGTCAGATCTTGCAGCAGTAAGGCTTAAGTGTAAAGGAACAGAAAACTCTGAGAAGGGGTTTAAGTGGGCTAGCTGTAAATGGAAGCAGATAGAGGACAAAGAATCACTGCATTGACTGATAAAGGAGTCAGTACAGGACAATATGAAAAACAGGGCCAAACTATAAGGACATTAGTGGGATGGGATCAAGGCCAATGTCAGGGAAAACTAATGAGTGGGAATGGAAAGAAGAACGGGTGACTGATGATCTGGACAGAGAGCTAGATAGAAGGAAGATATAAGAAAGGAAAGTATAAGAGAAGCATTACAGATCAGAGAAAAGCTACAAGATTGGATTTTGACAGTAAAATTGTTACAGATCAAGAAATTCAACAATGGTAATAGAGAGACTACTGCTGGATATGGGGAAGGCATAAGGTAAACAACTAATGCTGAAACACAAGAAGAAACATGCAAAGAGACAGCCACAGGAGAAATCAGGAGGAACTAGAGAATAATCAGAAAAAGATGAGCTAATCATGAAAAGATTCAATGAATACTACAGTGAGATTTGCAAACAGGAAGGGATGGAAGTCTCAGAATGGAACTGGGGAAAGAGTGTAGAGGGATATATACTGGAGGATGGACAAAGACACAAGCTGAAAGCAGATGTGATAAGGGATGAGATAAAGAAAATCATATACAAGATAAAAGAGAAGAAAGCTAGAGGGCCAGATTGATTCCACCAAGAGTTCTACACATAGGGAAGGGAGGAAATGTAAAAGGTCCTAAAGGAGGGAATCTAAGAAAATAAAGGATTCAAGCAAAATATGTAAAAGTATAATTAAGGCCAGGATAACTACAATGCATTAATGTTGGAAGGCAAAGGGGAGAGTGGCAAAATATAGTTTTATATCTTTGATTAATGTAGGTATCAAGATTTTAGCTAATACAGTGGCATGTAGACTGGATGAAAGGATAAAATTTCAGTTTGTGTTATATACAGATAACGCTATGTCAATATCAAAGGATGTGGCTGCAACAATGGGAACCTAAGAGACAGAAAGAAGTTAAAGGAAGTGACAGCAGTAGTAAGAATAGAGAAAAGGGAAGGGAAGAGTGGGAATAGGTGAGATAAAACGCATAGTTTCCCAAGTAGCTAGGGCTCTATTTTGGCAACACTATGCCAAAGACAATCAAGGGAAGAAAATAGAGGATACTCTGGGGGGAGGGGCTTCTACACTGCTTGGGAGAATTAATGCAGTAAGGATGACGATACTACCAGTATCCTCCACGTACTATGCAACATGAAAATAGACCCACAGTGGGAAAAGGATACAATATGTGGGAAAATACAGACAGGGCTGTGTCAATAAAGGTAAGGGGAAAAGTGTGAGCAGGCCAAAAATGAGAATGAATAGGAAAATGGTGGCTGGGAGCTTCCACATATCCCAACATATGCATTGACATTTAATATTATTCATTGTACAGAAACCAATGTGAGTGAGGTTAACCAAAAGAGAATACATGAGAAAGAGGCGTGGAGAAGTTTACTGAAAGATGTGAATGAAGCAGCACTAAAAGAACATGGATGCATGACATGGGGTGAAGATAACCTCGCCCCCACAAACTCTGGGGAAACAGAAGGGTGGGGGCAAAAGATGGTGAAGAAACCTGAAGAAATTTGGAGGAAATGTGGAATAGCTCAAGAGGAACAGCTGATATGCAGAAAAAGATGGCAGGGAAAGATTTAAAACAGTGCAGGAAGCTGATACAGAATACTAGAAGCCAGTGGTTGAATTGTCTGGGAGATGATGGCACTCTGGAGGAAATGGAAAAGGTTAGGGAAGCAAAGGAACAAACAGATCTATGGAACATTAAGGGAAATAAAGGCAGGGTCAAAGAAGAAAGAAATGAGAAGGCCTTGGCGAAGGGAGTTACAAGATACTGGCTGAATGTTTTACAAGCAGGGAAGCACAGACATAAAGCATGCATAGCAGAAGATCAACACATGAAAACGTTGCATGGATGATATCTAACTCCCAAGAGATTGGTAAAGAAAGGCAGAAAGCAGGATAGTTCATGCCTGAGTTCACAGGAGGAAGGGGCAGGAATGACACATGTGTGCTTGGACTCTTTGTGGGAACAAGAAGTCTGGAAGGAGTTACATATCACTTAGGGAGAAATATTTCAAAATGAGGCCAGGCATACTTGGGAAATCAGTACGTGGGACAAAAAGAAAACTTCTATAAAGAAAGACATATGAGAATTATCAGACTGCTGAGCACTGAAGTTAAAACCATCACTCAAAATTGGAAGTAGGCAAAAACAATACATGAGTCAGAGTAAGAATGACACCATATGTTTCTTGACATGAGTTGAAGATGGCAGAAACGGACTATAATGAGGAAAGGAGGGGAAGGAAAAATGAAAAAGCAATGGAAAGAAGAATTGGTGAACTACACAATGAAAATCATACCAGCAGGAATGAGCAACCACAACCCAAAGGAAAATCAAAGGGGGAGGTAGGCATAGGTAGAAAATAAAGGAGCCAACCATTGAAGAGATGTTGTGCACCATAACACTTTTCAGGGTACAAACAATTTACAATTTCTAACACAATCATAATAGATACATGTTCTTTAATACATGGAAAATGTGAAGCATTTAAGAGAAGCTGCCAAACCATCTCTTTATACTCTAATTGATTTCCCTGGTCTCCCTTCTCAAAACCAAGTACTTTCTTTAAGATTAAAAAATAAAGATTTTTTTTTAAATAATTACAACTTTAGAATGCTTAAAAATGCATTAGTCTGATCCTTTGTCTTAATAACATAAGTATGTTGGTAATTTTGTTTTTGTTACAGACATTTTTCTGTTTTACTAACATAAAAAGTATGGCAAGTTTGACACTTAAGGTAAACTACCCCAGCTTGAAGTAGAAAACGAGTACCAAACCCACACGGCTGGGCAAAAACCTCTATTTATTAAACAAAACATTTACACAGTGTTCTTGTACTGCACCTGTCACCTGTTCCTATGTATTTTTGCTTTTTGTGGAAACTACCCCCAGCTGTCATACAGTCATAATGCTCCTTCATTCCATTAGGTCTGGGATATCAGCTGACAGTAATGTAGGGGCCTTCCCGGATATGCCTACAATATTTACACCCTCTACATTTTTGAGAGGGTAGTGACAGATTAAGGAATGGTTCCAAATTTAAAAATAGCTCAAGGAATGGTTCCAAATTCAAAAATAGCTTAGTACACCAGGAGTATACCCGCACTCAGAGGAGGGGGGGGGGGAGATTGAGGTCTGAGCATAGGCAGCAGCTCCAGGATCACTTATCCAGCTCAAAAGTCTGAATCTAGAGTAGAAATAACAAAAAAAAAAAAAAAAACAGCATTATTCCACTGTGAATGCATTGGTAACTGTTACTTAGCCTGAACACACACTAACAGGATAACTTTACAACCTTGGATCTATGGTGCTCCTGTTATATAAAGGATGTCTTTGCAGAGCCAGCCAGTCATCTTCCCAGAGAAATAAGATGCCAATACTCAGTCTTAAAAGTTTTATTTGAAGGACACTAAGCCATCAAAGCAATAATTTATTTATTTTTATTTATTTATTTATTTAACATTTGTTTACGGGGAAGTCCATCTGGGCTAGTTGCACATTTTCAGCAGAGGTGTAGGATGGGGAGAAAAGCTCTACATACATACAAGTACACAGCATAACAGCACCAAATTGTACAGACCATAAGAAGGCAAACTAGACAATGGAATAATTTACAATAATGTTTGTCAAGAATATACAATACTTTTTTCTTAAAAATTGATAGTTTGTGGAGGTCCAGTATTGTTACTGGAAAGACCACTGATGGGTGGCAGTGGAATCTGCATAAAAAAAACTGGTGAGAAAATTAAAAAAAAAAAAAGAGGTAGAGATGCCAATGATTATAGACAGAAAAAGTCTGGATGAAGCAAATACATTTAAAAGGCATTCAGAGAATTGTATAAAGAGCTGTACAAGAGGCAGGAAGCTAAACATAAAACAATCGGAAGCAAATAGATACAAGTTATAAACTATCAGATAAACAGAAGAAAAGGCTGGAACAGAGAGTTTTATAGTAGAGTTTTTGTGCGAGGTGAGACCTGGTGGAAGAATATTAATAAACAGAGCACAAAGCAGATACTACAAGGGTAATGAGGAAGGTCAGATTAGTAGTAATCCTAAAGAAAGGAGGGTCTTCATTGATCTGAAAAACTAGTACCCAATCTTTATATTAAAAGAAGGCAGAAAAGATGATGAAAACATATTAGAAATGAAATTAGACAGAATAGTACTACATTTTATTCAAAAGGACAATATGCACAGGACAATTGATGTTAGCTAATCAAATTTCTGCTGAGGGAGGACAAAGAGGAGGACTGAATAGGAGCATGGCTGTATTTAGCCTACAAAAAACATTTGATATGAGAATTGGGACTTACTGAGGGAAGTACTAATGGTAGGTGGAATGGGGGAGTTGTAAATTACCTGGATAATGACAATCTATTTGAGACCAGAGAGGGAGCTAATAGTTAACGGCAGCTACCAAAAAATAAAAAATAAGGTAAATATAGTGACTTACGAAACAAGGGTGTCTGATTTCACCACATTTATTTATACTAATAATAGGGGAAATGGCAAGAGGGTTAAGAGCAAAAACCACAGATACTAAAAAGAGAGGGAGAAATAAAATCAAAATTCATTCTTTATGTGGAAAACTGCATCCTGATATCAACAGATACAGAAGCAGCCTAGAAGAGGATCATGCCAGTGATCATAATATATATATACACATTGCCACTGTGGTCAGAAAGTCTATATATACATTGCCACTGTGGTCAGAAAGTCATTCTATGTGGCACATCTCATCACAAAGGGTTTTTCATCCAGGAAGAAAGAAGTCATAATCCCTCTCTACTCATTCCTCATCAGACCTATTACAGAATACAATGCCCAATTTGGCATGTACCTCACTAGACACCTACAACAACTGGAAAGGCCATGCAAATACCTCACTAAGAGGATCCTGGGCCTTAAACACATGCCCTATACGGACAGACTCATAAAGCTCCAGCTATACTCTGTCTCATATCACCTATTTAGAGGTGATCTCTGCTTGACCTACAAAGCCATGTCTGACCCAGAACTGTTAGATATGCTACATCTGAAGAAATCCCAATCCCTCTGCTCCACACGCTCCAGGGACCTCACCCTCATTACCACAATAAACAGAACATGCTGGAGGGACAGGCTCCTAACCCAGAGACTACCCATGCTCTGGAACAGACTTCCCATTCACATCAAGCAGAGCACCTCACTAGCCCTCTTCAAGAGAAATCTAGATAAGTGGATGGGCAATAGAAAATTCACCCCGGGGATCACATCAGTGGCTTTGCTTGATAGGGGCACTAGGAACTAATGTCGGGCAGCAAGATGCCAGGGAATCTTTTTGGGCTAGGCTTACACAGGCTTCAGGGCCAATAGCTTAGTACAGTCCTATGAACCTATGAACCTATGATATTATTTATCCTCCAAATTTCTGATATTTTGTACTGCTGCTTTATTATGTTGTTACATCTATACTGATAATTTCCTACTTCATTGACAATCTGCAGTATGCAACACTGTCACCACATTGAGCTTACTAAACTTTATTTTTTGTGTGATATTTCTTGCTTATTCCATTTTAACAAATTCCATTATTATTTTTGTACATCTTTCCATATAACTTGTTTATGTTTTGTAGTATTGTACATCTACTGTTTCTCAGAGCTTCCCTCCTGGTCTCTGGTGAAAATGCATAATGTAACCAGTTGTACTTTTCCAGTCAACAAAAGCAAAGTGAATAAATAAATACATACAGAGTATTAATGTTCTAGAGAGAAATGATCAGTTAAAGACAGGAATGCTTTTTGAGTGCAATCGAAATACAGTTTGTGAGGACTATGCAAGTTAATAACAGAGTGCGTAAAAATGGCTGTGTGACAAAACAGGCCAGATAACAAAACTGACAATGGATGCCAGAGATGTTTTAAATTAGTCTAGACAGAGAAAATATGGATATGTGGCAAAGATATTGGCTGGGATTCAGAGAAATCCTATCTGTCCTTGCTAATTGGCAAACATGTTAATTAGTGCAATTTAGAGAATCTCCGATTCACAGAGATTGAAAAAGTGGAAAAGAGAAACACCTCATTAGTGGCTCATCATCATGTCTCTAAACCGAACACTCGGCTGACAGGCCATGCTGGTATTCTCCATTACAGATGAAGCACTGCGGTAGCATAGGCATTTCTTGTTTCAGACCCATTTGCAAATTAGCACTCACACACATAGCCATACTCACAGAAACACTCACTCACACTCATATAGACACACTACAGCATAAACACACACACACACACACACACACACACACACACACACACGCACACACACACGCACACACACACACACATACACACACACGCGCACACGCACACATGCACACACGCACACGCACACACACACACACACACACACACACACACACACACACACACACACACACACACACACACACACACACGCGCGACTCCCATATACTTACCTGCATAGCAAGGGCTTCTACATGAGTGAACTATTGAATGCTATCAAAAGATGGCATTCACACTTTTTCCTCCTAGAGTAAAACTTTATTCAGTAGAATAATTCCCTGAATCACCAAGTTAGTCACAAAGCATGGAAATTTCCCTGGGAGACAACATAGCTAACTAGCATTAGACATGCCCCCAGATTGCCATACTGACATGTGGCATCCGCAGATAGACTGTTCTCTGCAGTAAGGCCCTGCAAGGGAAAAAATATAGTGGTAAAGCATCATCTGAATTAAAAAGGCTTATCAATGTATTGATTCTTATATGAAAAGGCTTCTGCATTATGGTAAACCTTTCTGAATCTCAGAGATTTTATTTAAAGTTTAAGGTTGACACTGCAGCGGTTTATTGTAATGTCTGAATCTACTTTAAGGTTTTCTCTCACCTGCAAGTTGACTAAATGTGCACACATATATTACATTCTAGCCACAAGTTAACTCCTGTGGATAAACTTTTTTAAGCTGCATGTACAGAAATAAACTGTATACACAGTTACTGCAAAACATAACTCTGCAGTCTCATTTAAACAGAGTATACTAACAAAGCTGATGCGAGTCTATCAGCATTATTATAAAAATTCAGGCAGAATTGATGGAAAGTGGGAACAAAAATAGAGTTTTCAGTGAAAAAGAGCAGAATCCCATGTTTGTGAAGTGAAGCATCAATAGTTTATTGATCCTGTTCAAGAGGATAATTTATATAAGTAACCAAAACACCTGAGATATCTCTTATCTTACATTTGAGCAATGTTAGGATGATTGGCACAGATACAGTATGATTCAGATGGCTGTGTTAAATCAGTGCAGAAATCATCTGACGCAGATTATATAGCAACTAAATTGAATAAAATGCAGACTTTTAAGAATTTTCTTGGCACAATGCTCAGAGAAAAAAGAGGCTGTAGGCAAAATGTGTTTTTGTGTATTCATTACTACAGTTGTAGAAGCAAGGAATACAATGTTCAGGAAAAAAAGTTGATGTTTTAGATAACTGTACTAGCCTATATGAGAGTCTAGTATGCTTGAAAATTGAGTACCATATTAAATAATCAAGATAAACTTTACCCGTGACATGCCATATTCAGTGTGTTTATATTTCTTAGAAAACATAATAACAAAAGCTCTTGAAAATGCTTTATGCAATAGTAAAATAGAACACATTGAATGGGAGTAGTGAAAGAAGATAGAAGCAGGGTTTATTGCAGGCCAACAAAATCTTAATATATAGATTCATGGATAACATCACATTTTATGGGTCTACTGTATATTACTTTATTGAAGGTTCACTGCCGCAAACCACTGTTCATCGAACCAAATACAGCAAACGTTCATTTTAGTGAATGTTCACTTCAATACCCAGGGAAAGGAACGAGTTGGCCATCAAAAGAAATTTGCCCTTTTCCCCATTGTAATGCAATCTCAGAGTTGGTATGTATAGTTAGGAGGGGTGTGGGGGTACACAACCCCCATCAGGGTGGTTTGAAATACTATGCTGTGTGTAACAGTCAGAATGTTGGGCAACACGTTCCTTTGCCTTGCTAAGTCATTCGTTTAAGTGTACTTTCACTAGTGTTAACGTTTGCTGTATTTGGTTCGATGAAAAGTGGTTTGCGGAAGTGAACATTTGATAAAATAATATAGACACACTTTTTATAGATGGTTCAAGAAGTAATTGTTATTATGCCTAATGCAAAGCTGTTCTTGATGGTGATGCTAATCTATGATTTTCACAATTTTTAAGTTAAATTTTGCAAGTTCAGCTCCAAAAGTATTTCCATGTGTTGCACCTGATATTACAGCTGATATTTGTTTTGAGATACTGCAAAACAAGAATCAGGTATAAGCTGTATAGTACATTTTCATCACAATATTTGAAACATAATGCACAAACAAGTGTGACACTAGTGTATCATCTCTAAAAGGCATGGATCGGTATTATTTATTTATTTATTTGACATTTGTTGACTGGGTTAGTCCGAATGGGCAGGTGCCCTTTCCAGCGGAGACCTGAGGAGAAAAGGTCGAAAAGTTACAAAGTATTAAAAAATATCCAGAATATAACAAGAAAAGAAATTAACAACATAAATATGTACAAGATAATAACAGTCAAGGTTATAGTATATATAATTAGTTTTGAGGTTAAACAAGCATATGCAAGAAATAACACAGTAGGTACAAGATTTTTTACAAACAAGAGTAACAGTGTACTAATAGAGTTTCTATTTTACATGCTAACAGATGAATACGTATATTATGAAATTGACAGTACAATTTCTCTGTACTTGTAGTCACCTAGTCAGTAATGTCATCTGGTAAATATTCATAGTGATTAAGTCAAAGTAATGTTACCTGAAAAGTACAGGCAGAAAGGAAGTAGTTTAGTAAGAGGAAAAAGAGGAGTAAGAAGGAATTATTAAGTAAGTTCAGTGCAGGAGCAAGTCCTAGAGTGAAGTAGATAATATCTTAGTGCTTTTTTTAAATGGCTAGTATTAGGGATTGCTCCTAGGTGGGGGGGGGGGTGGTTATTCCAAGCAGAGACAACTGAGTAACTATAGAGAAGTTGGCAATGCTTTTATTGCGTTTATAGACCTATAGGAGGTGTTGCTCAGAGCTGCGGAGTGTACAGTTAAGAATGTAAGGTGAGATGATAGTGGAGAGTATGCTGTTGGGTTAGTTCAGGTTCTGATAAGGTCCATGGCATTGCAAATATGCAAACTCCAATAGACAAACCTTTATTAATGTCCTATTTTGAAGATGATGCAATACTTTCCCATATCTCATACTGATCCCATACTAATCAGGTATAACTGTACCTCTAAGAAGGTTTCTGGAAAAATTATATAGATTAGACGTGTTCAGAGGATCAAACTTGTTTGTGTCTTTCGGCTTTTCCCCGTTAGGGGTCGCCACAGCAGATCTCCGGTCCGCTAATGATTGGTAGTTGATTTTTACGTGTCAAGTATGCCCATTCACGCATATCTCCACGCAGAAGACGCTCTAGCTGAGAATCAAACCGGACAGCGTCTTACTGTGAGGCGACAATGCTACCAAACTAAAAGTTTTAAATTATGAGCAGAATAGTAGCATCTAAAACTGCACACCATGATGATGGAATAACATCTTCAGCTTTACTAAAACTGCACACCATGATGATGCAATAACATCTACAGCTTTACTAAAACTGCACACCATGATGATGCAATAACATCTACAGCTTTAAAAAGAAATGCAGCCATCAGAAAATCTAATGGAAAGGCAACTGAAACAGGAACAAGTCTTTGCTATGAAATGAAAAATAATCTGCATAACAACATACTTGAATTTTGACAAGTCAGTTTTAACTGGTCATTAATAAGCATGATCTTAAATAGTTCATGCAAAGACACACGGTATTATAGGAGGAAATAAACAGACTTACTGAAGATCCCAGAGTATAATTATTTGTCAGAGAGACAGTTTGTTAGATCCAAAAAAGATAGCTTCTTATTTCATAAAGACTGTGCTAAATGTACCACTGAAGCAGTCCTCAGCTAAAATGAAACATGTAGTTATAGTCTCCACAAAAGGAAGTAACAGTAGTTTCTTTCCTGAAGCCTTACTTTCTACTTCAGACCTTGCTGTTGAAAGGATTGCAATTCAGAAAGGACACTATGGTGGGCACATCAAGAAATCACTCAGGAATCAGGATTACACATAGTGTAGATACATAAAGTCAAATGATATTCACATGAAGTTCTAATATGTTCTAGAGTCATGACTCAGTGGTTATGGAAGGATGCTATTTTAAGAATAAATAAATAATGCACATGTGTGTGTGTGTGTGTGTGTGTGTATATATATATATATATATATATATATATATATGGTTTACTACTGAAATGTCGAACGGCACTACATCGACTGTACTATAGTCGAACACGGAAGTTCGAAAGTAGTAATGTCGACGACAAAAAAACAATCTAGGACTGTGTTTTAATATGGGTCGAGGTAGGGGAGATGTTTGTAATTCTGAATAATACTGAACACCTACCTCGACCCATGTTAAAACCATTCCTAGATTGTTTTTTTGACGTCGACATTACTATTTTCGAAATTCCGTGTTCGACTATAGTACAGTCGACGTAGTGCTGTTCGACATTTTAATAGTAAACCATATATATATATATATATATATATATATATATATATATACATACAGCATCTTCTTTTCTATTAGAAAACAGAGGTAATCAAGAAAGCTTGAATCAGATCTAGTAGCCCACCTGTGACCCAGAAGGTGACAGGACTATCAAGAAGCAGAGTACAAAGGATTAGTCCAGAAAATAAATCACTTTAGCTAGCAGATCTAGGAGACTCTCTCTTTGATGCCCTCCCTGTGGGAAGAATAACAACATCTTGTTGTTTTTCAAGTAGTTTATTCAGTTATGTAAGTAGATGGACAAATGTTCATGTTCTAACCACACACAATGGTTTCAGAGGTTTGATGAACAAACTTAAGATCTATTAGCCATTGAGCAGCTTAATGTCCCAGATCCCTTGCTGAACAAACAGTTGCCCATGTGATCAATCAGTTACTTCCTAAAAGTATGGATTGCTAGAGTTGAATTGACAGTAACAGTTTATTCCATATGCATACATTTCTTCAGTGTGTATAGTTTTAATGAGGATATGTCTTCTTGGGTTCAGGCTACCAGAAGGTTTTCTATGTAAAGGATTTCAGATTGTAAGGTTTTTAATTTTGTGTAAGGTCACCAGTAAGTCTCTCCAAAAAGTCAGTAAGATAAGAAAAAACTTTACTGCAAAAGTTCATTCAGACTCTGCCATAGAATGATATGAAGGAAAGGTTAGTTTGTTTTTCTTTATATTGCTTTCTAGTAAATTGTATTGATTTATTGCTTTATTCTGTTTTGTATATTTCTGTGCATTTTCATTACATTGTGTATTAATTGTTTTCTCTTTTCCATTGTATATCTAAACTGGGAAGAAACCAGAGCTGTCTGTCTTGTGAGTTGCACAGAAATTAAATTTTCCCACCCTTCCACCCTGCTGCTGTTGTGTTTTTAAACTGTTTCTCTAGTTGAACACTCATATTAATCTGAGCACATAATTCCTTCCTCTCCTCTTTCAGTGGCTATTGTCAGTAAGCAAAACATAAACATTTTGTGAAATAATTTCCCCTTCAGCTATGTAAATTCATTGGTCTTCCCTCTGTATTCCATAGAGCTGGTGTATTGATTCATTACTCTCTTCCATTTTTTTTAAGACTGCTAAAGATTGAGTTATTCACAAAGAGATTTTGTACTTTGTTAATAAACTTTGCTCAAGTTATGGTCAAAGCAGTGCTGTACAGTTCATTCAGCTTTTTGCTCTGCTTGCATATATTCAGCATTTAACACTACAGCTGCCGTTTCCTGGCTGAGCTCGCTGGAGGAGTTAAGGTGTGGTTTTTCCTTTTGGAATTGTTTGTGTACTGCAACAAACCCTAGTTCAAAATTTGTGCTACTGTTTTGCTCTTGGTGAAGGAAGGAGCATAGAACATTGTTTCTTGACTATCTCTGATTGGGCAACGAGTATCTGTATGGGATCTTCCTGATTGTCCTGGTTGTTATTGAATGTGTCTAGTAGGAAAAGGCTACAGCAAGCCTACAGACCCCTGCTTCATGTGGGATAACACTGTTGATCACCAAAAGAGCCTGTGGCCCCATTCTCATCTTGGGATTAGTGCTACTGTTTTGTTTCTGGTGAGAGAAGAAGCAAAGAGGATTTGTATTCCAGCAGTGTGTAGTTGTGGTGAGACCAGCACTCGTACTAGCCAGGTAGTTACCAATTATGTGAATCCCCATTAGTCATCATAGGTTCATAGGTAGGTACTAGGCTATTGGCCCAAGGGCCTATGTAAGCCTAGCCAGCAAGGTTCCATAGCTTACGCCACCCAAGAAAGTTATTTTCCTGTGCCACTGTCCAGAAGAGACACAGAAGTGATCCTCGGGGGTGTATTTCCTATTTCCCATCCACTCATCAAGATTTTTCTTGAAGAGTGCTAATGAAGAACTTTGCTTGACATAGATGGGTAGCTTGCTCCAGAGTATAGGAAGTCTCTGGGACAGAAATCTATCCCTCCAGCGTGTCCTGTTTATTGTGGTGACAAGGTTTAGGTCCCTAGAGAGTGTAGCTCGGAGGGATTGGGATTTCTTTAGGTGTAGCATGTCCAACAGCTCTGAGTTTGACATAGCTTTATATTTTAGGCAGAGATCACCTTGGAGTAGGCGATATGCTACAGAGTAAAGCTGGAATTTTTTGAGGCAGTCAGTGTAGGGCATTTGTTTGAGGCCAGTAATCCTCTTTGTGAGGTACTTCTGTGGCCTTTCCAGCTGCTGGAGATGTCTTGTGAGGTACATTCCAAAAGGGGTGTTGTACTCTACTGTGGCGATGTCACTATCAAAGGAGAGACTACTGTCCACCTGGGTCCCAAGGGATCTTATCACACTTATCATTCCTGACAAAGCTAAATCTTTCTTTTTGGTAAGTACTGCTTGGTCAGCTACTATCTAATACAACTTCAGAATATCTCCCTAAATATATGTAAATCATCAGGGTCAGCTATAGTAGTTTTTCCTAAAGTGTTTGGCAGTACACTGTATAGATGCAGGCACCTTGAGCTGACCTCTTTCCTATAAAATCATTCTTGAAATGCCACCAATATCTAGTTTTACATAAGGCAATTAGTTTGTGCAGTCACAAGCTTTGCCCCCAGAGTTGCAAATGGGATATTCCTGACTTTACTCTATATTCTCACCACAACTGTCTAATCAATAAAAAAGGGCCTGCTGCCATGGATATGAACTTTCCACTATTTCTGTTACCAGCTTGGTGGATATCGGCATCTTAAGTCAATGTTGAAATGTCCTCATGATTACTGGCAACCAACTAATTCCCAAACTAACTGATAAGATGTGAGAGATGTATTTACACAGAGTCACTGGGCCAAAGCTCTCACAGGAAGGCACTTGTAATGTCAAGCTAGTTGTCAGTAGTACACATGCCTCACACAGCAGATACAGCACAAAGCAGACCCATAGACCCATATATGCTGAGGCATTTACATGTAACCTTCCTAATACCTAATACCTCCTATATGAGCACACATAACAAATGTCCTCAGCAGCCTTGAATGCACTCTTTAAAAACAACACCCACAACGACAAACAGAGCCACATTTCATGGACCCTCTACTTTTAAGCTCATAAGGCAAGCAACCACACAACCCAACATTCTGGTCATTGGAGACTCCATTGTGAGACAGACTGATATCCCACTCATCAGGCTTAATAAGAAGAAAGCCATGGTCAGCTGGTTATCTGAGGACAGGATCTGTGGTATTAGGTGTGGCTCAGCACATTGGACCAAATACCATATGGGTGCAAATGACCTGACCCATACCTTCCTAGACTAAATGAAGAGAGACATCAAGGAGCTCTTGAAATGTGTGTTCTAGGCTGGTGTGAGCATAGCACTGGGTAGCATTCCACCTTCTGCAAGGATGATGTCACAGTATGAGAAAAGATGGCAGAATTTTATAATTGGCTTAGTCATTGGTGTCATTCTAAGTGGGAGCAGTATCTGTCAGCATGGAGGGAGCTAGTAAACAGACCATGCTGCTTTGCCATGGATGGTCTGCTCCTCTCTTCTCAGGGCCTTTGACTATTAGCTAAAACTTTGTTCTCCCCATAGTGCCTTTTTTAAGGCAATACCAAACTGAAAATACTTCAAATATAGCAAATCAAAACCAAGACAATCTAAAGGTGTTATTTCTCAATGTTTGGAGTCTAAATAAGAAACTCCACTCCCTACAAGCTATCCTCACCTTACAGAATGCTGATGTCTGTGCAGTCACTGATACATTGTTTAAAGCCATGTAGAACACTCCGGCAGTGCAAGGCTATAATGTCTTCAACACATTTAGACCAGCTACTAGACAAGGTGGAGGAGTCTCTGTTTTCATCAAACATAAATTTACTTCAAGGCTGATCAAACAGGACAATGCTCTTGAGATTTACTAAGTTCAAATCACAATAGGAAAAATCCCATACCACTTCCTTGTAAGTTACAGGTCTCCCTCTATGACCCAGGAAACCCATAACACATATTTAAGTTTACTGGAAACACTCACCATCCACCTCAATACCATACTCATGCTTGACTTTAATTACCCCTCCATTAATCAGGAATCCTATATGACACCAAATGAGCAGACGCAGAGATTTCTGGATTTTGCAAACATAAACTCCTTGAACTAGATTGGCAATATGCCAACCAGGGGTGCAAATATACTGTTTCTGGTCCTCACTAATATGGGAGAGCATTATTGTAGTGTCGTCTCTAGTGACATCAGACCACAAAACGGTTTCCTCTGCAGTAAAAATAAAACCTGGAACCCCAACTGGAATGTTCAGGAGCTGCTCTACGGCTAACTTCCTACTATTATGTGATAACCTGGCTATGTACGTAAAACTGTTCACAGAAACCCTATACAAGCATGTTAATAGCTGCAGAGAGGCTGCTGTACCCACCATGAATAAGTATAGAACTAACTCAAAGAACAAGCCAAGTTGGCGGAATCACAACATCAGTAGGTTGCATAACAGAAGGAAGAAAATCATGGCAAAAATTAGGAGCTGTAGCACCAAGCAGGATAAAAGCACTCTCATCTACCTAAACAAACAATGCAGAGGACAAATAGTTAGCTCTAATTTTACCCCCCCCCCCTCAACCTACCCTTGAGAAATACCATCAAATATACCTCCTCCTACTGTCACTAAGGAACAGGTGCTCAATGCTCTCTCTAAGGCCAAGAACACTGCATCAATGGGCCCCAACAATATCCTAATCTGCCTTCTAAATAGCATGAAACCTGACCTTTCATGACCTCTGGAATCACTATTTAACTACTGCTTCAAAACAGCTTTCATGCCTCACGAATGGAGAACAGCAAAAATCATCCCTCTGCACAAAGGCAGACCATCTACAAACCATGGAAACTGCAGACCCATAATTCTCACTAGTCTCATATGCAAAGTCATGCAAAGAATGACACAGGAAACCCCCAGACACTGAATCCAACTCATTTTGGTTTCATCAAGAGCAGGTCAAGCATACTCAACCTGGTGGAATTCTTTGAGAAGGTCACCAAATCAATGAATGAGGGCAAAATGATTCACACTGCCTGTCTCAAATTGGCCAAGGCATTTGACACAATATCCCATTCAAGCATTGTTGACAAACTAAAGAGGTTAGGTATACATTTTTTTATCACCTGATGGATAGCCAGCTGGCTAGCAGACTAGACGTTAAAACTGGGGAGTCCATCTCTACAAAGAAGCCACTCACTAGTAGAGTCTCTCAGGGATCAGTCCTGGGACTGCTCCTTTTTGTCATCTACTTCTCTCAAGTCAAGGCCAACATCAAGGGGCTGTGGCTGACCAAATTTGTAAACAATTACAAATTAGGTAAAGTAGCAGAATCCCCCACCGATAATGTTCTCCAAGAAGAACTGGCACAGGCAACTAGTGTTAGAGTCATGAACTAAAATTTAATGCCAAGAAATGCACAATGGTATCCTTTGTGAAATCAGCCACCCCTGGTAATTATCATATTGAAAACACACCCCTAAGATCCAACCCAGTAGTCAGGGATTTGGGGATACATGTAGAGAGTAATCTAGCATTTGAACATCATGTGTCTACAGTGGTGAGGAAATCTCTCTACATTGTGCATCATATAATCAAAGGTATGACATTAAATAAATTTAAATATCAAGGAGGTTATTGTTCCACTGTATTCAGCATTCATTAGACCTATAATTGAGTGCAATGCCACCTTTGCTATGTACCAAACCAGGCACATCTAACAACTGGAACATCCTTAGAGGTTTCTCACTAAATTAATACAGGATATAAATAACATATCCCATGCAAAGCCTTATCCCCATATTTATTTTCCTACAGGCTGTTGAGGGAAGATCTATGCCTGGTATAAAAGGCATCATCACATCCCAATATGATGGACCTCCTGCATATTCACAAAATAAACAGCACCAGAGCTACCCATTCTAAAGACATAAACCTTGCCTGCATAGCTGTAAACTATCCAGACTTAAACAGAATATCAAGATTTTTCTTTCATATTTTTGGACTGGTCCTCATAAAATATGCGGTTTTCTGGCAAATCACTGAGGATGAAAATTACTAAATAATGACAGACATTTGTATTTCAAATGTCATATCCTTCAGAAAATTAATGCTAATGCAAATGCCTTTATTCTACTGACCTTCTACATTTATAAGGACAATATTTAAAATCTGCCCCTATTGTTGGTCCTTTGCCCTCACATTACTTTTGGCTTTGCCCAGATTTCTTGGAATAAGAAGTTGTATGGTATGTTTGTTTGTGATATTAATAGGACCTGCTGGACAGACAGGTATGTATCCCAAAGAATACCCCTTATCTGTAACAGGCTCCCCATCCATGTAAAACAAAGCTGCTCCCTAACCCAATTCAAGTGCAGCTTGGATAATTGGATCGGGAATAGGAAATTTATCCCTGGTCTTCTCACCTAAGTGTAATAGACAAATGCAGCCTATAAATAGTTAATCTCCCAGGATATGAACCTATAAAAACAAAGTTCTTGTAGTCCAGCTATAAGACAAGCTTTGAATGTCTTTGATCGAATTTGTGAGGAATTCTTTTACCTTTTTAGGTGCATTAGTTAACATGTGAATAGGCTGGGGAAAGGGTTTAATATTATTTAGTTAGTGGGCTATGATCTCTATATCACTCTACTGTACTCTTTTCTCTTCAGACTGCAATCTAACCTGTCACCACAGACACATACAATGCTTCATGGGGTGCAGTATCCACAGGGTAAAAGAGTAAGGCCTGAAAAATCCTTCAGATAAACCAAAACATACCAACTTAAAAGAGATGTTAGCTATGATCCATGCTTTTAAATATCTGCATCACATTTAGTCCCCAGAAACTCTTTGAATGTTTACAGATGACCACAGTTATGTGGTTTAGAAACAAGCAGGAAGGTACCAGGACATACCCCATATGCAGACTAGTACTGATGGTTTAGGAGCCACCTATTCAGCATTCCTTAACTTTCCAAGCACCTTATCTTCCATCAGATCAAAACATAGTGGCACACAAGCTGAATAGGACAAGCACAGACCCTCTCAAAAAGAAATGGAATCAGGAGTCTTCCAGAAAATTGATCCAGTTTTGTAGAACACTTCAAGTATATCAGTTCACCTCCTTTCAAAATAGACAACTAAACAAATTTTGTTCTTAAGCTCTGCAAGCAAACCTGGAAAGTATATATGACTTAGAAGGAAAGGATCCTTTATGCATTTCTACCATTTCAACTGATATCCAGGGTGATTTTGAAGATTTTAAAGGATATTCCACAATTATTTTGTTGACCTTCCACATTGTAGAATTGGTCAAGGGTAATTACCAAAAGCTTCCTCACAGACTGGATCTACTCACACAAGACAGGTGGAATTTGATACACCAGAATTGATCAACTTCAACTGACTGTCTGAATGATTTAGTTTTAATATGTTTTAGGCCCTTACTTCATGAGAATATGCAGCAGATATTAAAGGAGGCAGGAAAGCCTTTTACTGGGAAATATTTTGTTGGTAAGTGGAAGTGATTTTCTTGTTGGTGCCTAACTAATAACCTGGGGGCCCATCAGGGATTTTGTACCACTGGTGCTTAAATATTTATGAGATGTACTTTCCTCTGGCCTCACTTATCCCTCTATAAAGGTATATTTTGTGGCTATTTCACCATATCTGCCCATGAATGCTCCTTTTTCTTCTCAATCTTTGGTACAACAGTTTCTGAAAGGAGTTTTATACCTGTTACCTCCTTGCAAAGAGGCTGCTCCTGTTTAGGCTGTCAGTTTACTGGAGAAATTGATTATGTCACCCTGTGAAACCTTGGCAGAAAGCTGATTTAAGGTTCTTGAACTGGAATACTGCACTCATCGTTGCTCCGACATTTGCATGAAGAGTAATCTAAGTTGCAAGCCCTCATGGGGGTGAACCCTATATGATTTTCAAAAGGAACAGGGTCTCTAAGAACAAACCCGACATTCATGCCCAAAGTGGTTTCATAGTTAACTTTGAAGAAAACTATTAGTCTCCCAGTTTTCTATCCAAAACCTTAAAACCACAGAGAAAAGATTCTGATTCTGCATAGGAACATTGTCAGCTCAGGCATTACCCTGATAGAATTAAGCTCTTTGAAATCTGACCAGCTATTTATTTCTTATCAAGGGGCAAAAAAGGGATACTATGTACCTAAACAGACAGTTTCCAGGTGGTTGTCCTCAGCTATTGCTTTTTCTTGTTTCCACAATGGCACATCCATTGCGTGCAGTATCAATTCATATTCTCCTAGAACCTTATATTTTTCTACAGCAGACTGGAAAGGAGAGGCAGATACACAGTCCTCTATACATACTTTTGAAAAGCTTTATGAACTTGATTCCTTTTTTATGTCCATGCCAATCATCGCTAGGAACATTTTCTAATGGCTCCTGGATCCAAATCCCTCCTGTTCCTCCCAGGTTGGATAGGTTTTGGTAATCAACCCATATAGCCTATATGGTACTCCAGCAGTGGGAATGATGAGCATAACACAACTGTGTAAGTTGCACTTACCCATAACAGTAGAGGTTTAAATTCCACACTGCTACAATAGCTGCACTCGCACTCCATCCCCCAACTCTTTCATATAGTTATATTTGGGATATAAAGTAGGGCTGTGTTTGTTTCTAATTTATACATTATTGTTATTATTGGTTGGTTCAGTCAGGATAGTTAGGCTCTTTTCTCATTCTATGGGCAAGAAAGCCTTGAAGAAAAGCTTCACTCTGACTGCTGATTTCCTTTCTTGAGATTAGCTAATCAGCAGTCAGAGTGAAGGGTGCAGGGTGCCAGAATGTTTTGAAGCTGGCTGGATGATGTTTCCTAGGCAGGAAACAACCCATATAGCCTAAGGGCTACTGCAGTAATAAGGAAGTTGAGCACTACTGTTATGGGTAGAGTTCTTCTTAGACCACTGTGCTTTATGTATACAGATAATATGTTTCACTTACAACCCAGCAATAACTATAACAACCTCAAAAGCAAGCTAGAAAAGGACTTCACTGAGTTATGGAAATGTTCCCATTCTATTAGATTGTTTACTAACCAGAAGAAGAGAAATGTCATGATTTTCTCTACACCCAAGAAATTACCTAACATTCCTCCCATTCTCAAAATGGATATGGCAGGGATCAGTGTATCCCCAATATCAATGAACAGATATGCCTAAGCCTAAGTTTAGATCCAAGCCTCTCCTCTACAAAGCACATGGACATTACTGTCAACAATGTCCTTGCTCCGATGAAACTTGGTAGCAGGATCACTCATCTTTTTTTTCCTAGGGCACACATTTCTATTGCCAGGAACATACTATTACCTAAATTGGAATATAGGCTTGCCTTTCTGGTCTTGCACTCAGCCTATAATTCCCACAGAATACAAATGGTACAGAATAAAATCTATGCATTTTTACTCCATCACACTAAGCTCATTGAAAGCACAAAGAGGCTCTCAGTGAATAACAGAGCTATCTTTCTTCTTAGCTCATTGCTCTTCAAAGTTTGAACATATTATCTCATGCTCCACCCATTAAAATGGAAACTTCCAGTTCAAGTGATTCTATATAAACTAGGAAACTCAGAGGATAATTGCATATCCACTGTAAGCACATCTTTTAAAACCACATTTCATAAAAAGACCTTTTCAAGTCTATGGCCAGCAGTCTGTAACCACTTGCCCACAGATGTCAAAAATCAAGATTCCATTGTAACCTTTTAAAAATCCCTTAAAGAACAGCTGTACCCTAAGTCCTCTCACAGATGGTTTCAATACTGCTTCATGAAATACCCATTAACTCCATAGACACATTATTTGTATATATTTTGCTGACTGGTATCTTACCTTCATGTGTTTTACTACATGAAGCATATGTATTTGTACATAAGTAAACACATTCGCCATTGTTTTATTTAAACATGTATGTAATTGTACACTTTTTGGTCTACATGTATTTAACAGTGTATTATTATATACCTGTATACTCTGTTTTCATACATTGCATTGTTTGTACCACTTCTGGTATCTCGGTCATGACTGAAAAAGGTTAATTGACAAATTCACCCACTTGGTTAACAAATGGAAATAAGTGAATATATGCATAGAACTTGATGAAGAAAAGTTAAGTGAAATATTTTTTTCTGTGAAATTGTTTTTATGTGTTTTTTATGCAGAAAACATTATTAAAATAAATCTGATAACAAATTATAGATTCAAACAACATGCACAAAATAAAACAACAGATACAGTACGTTTCCATCAAATGCATATTCAGATGGTGACTAATTCCTTGATTTGATGGTTAGTCTAGTAAGACATAAAGTTTGACTCATTATACTTGGACTTACTCTGTCAGTGCAGATGATTAAGGTTCTGAGCTGTTAATGAGTTGCATCCTGTAGTCAAGCATCGAGGATTTGAAACTTTATTTCTCTATTTATCTACTGTGTCTTAGTAATTCAATGAACCAGATAGTGTTCCTATGCCATCCCTGAGAAGACAGAGAGAGAGAGAGAGAGAGAGAGAGAGAGAGAGAGGTGGTGCCCAGAGGGCTTAGCCTGTTAATCAAAATAAAATCAAAAATGACCAGCAAAGTAAATTCTGTAGTAGCTGAGTCATGGCATATTATTCTGAGAAATGACTGCAATATTCCCCATGGTTATATGAAGAAAGATACATTTCACTTATGTATGCATTTTTTTGAAGATAACATAGTCTTTCTTTCTTTTGTTTTTTGGTCTTTGTATGCCCATCAGCCAGATATTGTGCCTCTAATGTGCCCTGGCAAAAAAGGAACCTGAAACTATCTGTATATATTGGTTTTGTACTTTTTACCAATAACACCTCTGTTTGCATGCCCTACCCTACCCTATTATGAGGCTTCTTTATAAAGTTGTTTTATGAACTGAATTTACCCATTGGAGCACTCTTTATTTAATAAGTTCCCTTATACATTCCATCAACTTTCTTGCCCCCTCCCATGCCAAAGAATGTATCCATTCACTAGATTTCTCCTATATTCCCATTGTATAAAAGTTCTATTTATATCTCAACGTAGGCTGCTGTTTGGATTATTTGCTGCTGATTGTATACTGATATTAGGGGAGTGCAGATGGCTACATGTTATTACTGTGAGATGTGGAGGTGATGTTGCCTCAGCTGCTGTAGATTTTTGCATTTCTTGAAAAGTAATCTGTCCTGGTGAATTATCCCAAGAAATCATTAGTAATAGGGCAACAGGGAAGGGTACAATGTTTGGTGGGAATGCTATGGTCAAAAGAGGGAGAATACTTTCAGGCAAAAATATACTTGACATGGAAGTGATCAGGGGGAAAAAAACTGAATGAGTTAACCAGCATGAAGAATGGAATGTTAGATAAATGGACCAGCATGATAAATACACTGAGTAGGAAGAAAGAAGTTGTGAGAATGATAGTTGTACTTTTGGTTATTTATATGGTAGGTTATCTCAAGACAATAGAGCTGTAGCTATGGAAAATGCAGAAAAGTTTGTGATGGCCATTTGGAAAGGAAAAAGAAGCTGGGAAAAGAAGGAAATAGGTCTCTATAGGAGAGTGAAGCATGACTAACTTTAAGAGCTGTGCTGTGACAGTGGACATCCCACAAAAACTGAATGGTTTGAAGAAAGATTTGATCAAACAGAGAAATAGAGAAAGAAGCAAGGGCAGGAATGACCATGTTTATGAAAAGGAGTGAGAGTAAAAGGACCAAATGGCATTAGAGACATACCGAGTGAGAGTCAACAGAAAGTATTTAGGAGGTAGTTGACTGAGTGGGATGAATAAGTATTAGGATATATAAAACAGATGCAAAAAGAGGGGATTAGACAGAAATGTGTTCTTTAAGGAGGCAATAATGATTTTTGGCTGAAAGTAGGCAACCTGCTGTTTTACAGATGACCAGTTAGGTTACTGAGACTGAGATGGAAGAAGGTGGCCAGACAGGAAGAAATGAGATATTAGAGGACTGGGGGAGTATAGGAAAACTTGGAGGATAGGACAGCTATTCAGGGATTTGACAAAAGAAGAAAAAACAATAGGCTTTAGCAAACAAATGGCAAGGTGCTAAAGGTAATATGATGTGGGAAAGTGATGAAAAGCAGGGAGAAGCATGGAAGATGAAGTTTTTAAATGCATAAGCATTAGTGAGAGATCAACATGTGAAGCTGTATCATAGATGGCACAGGACCTGGCTATATTAAGTAAAAATGTCTAGTGGAGGTACAGAGGATGGGAAGCAGGTACAGAAAGAGTGGTAGGCAATGTCTGCAATAAGGAGTAAGTTGTGTTGCACAGAGGTACAGGACTGAAGCTTTGTTTATTCAGAGAGGATGAAAACAGGGAGACATAGAGATCGAGATGAAAGGGGAGATTTGTTTCTAACAGTAGAATAGTTAAAAAGAGACATTTCAAAGATGAAATGGGCTAAAGTTTGGGGAGGTATGGAGAAAGGAAGGAAGGGAGGTTTTGTAGGATAAGAGATACAAGGATGAGTAAGTGCTATAATCTGAGGAGGAGAAAGCTTTCTGTGGTTCAGGTAGGGCTAGTAAAGCAAACATTGTTATATGTGTATGGTGCTTTGTAATAACAAATACAAATAAACATTTTTTATTAACAGACTCATTGGTGTGATAGATTCATATCCTAATGTATCCTGCCTCTCTGTAAGGAACTTCTACTACATGTCAAGCAAAGCAGCATATGTGCCACCTTCAAGGTAAATCTAGATAATTGGATGGGCAGCTTCATATTCTCTCCTGGTCAAGCTTGACTTGTTCTCCTTAAGGGTAGAGGGAAATTTTGAATATTTTTTTGACTAGGCTTCAAATGGTCAGCAGACTGATTGCCTAGTGCTTACCTATAAACCTATGAACATATATAAGTAAGCAATTAATTATTATGAGACTGGGCAGAGAAAAGCAATGCATTTTGATTCATTATGAAGTGTGTGATTTTAATAAAAACGAGTTAGTGACAAAAAAAAATTATGGCAAAACAGGTTAACAGTATTATACTGAGAGTACTAAATGTATTTAAGCATTTTAGATTCTTCTGGATTAAATTGCAAAAATTCTAAGATTAGGTTTTAGTGTATGTAACAGAAGAGGTTTTGATAAATGTGGTGAAGTACAAGACAAATCTGATGTAATTTATGTAGGTTAATTAATAGTGGTTAGCATTGCCACCTCACAGAAAGAGGTTCTCTGGTTTGATCCTCGGCTGGGGTGCCTTCTGTGCGGAGTCTGCATGTCCTCCCTGTGGTCGCGTGGGTTTCCTCCGGGTGCTCCGGTTTCCTCCCACATCCCAAAAATGTGCTGTAGGTGGATTGGGCACTCTAAATTGGATCTAGGTGTGAGTGCGTGCGTGTGTGTGCCTTCTGTGGAAGGTTGGGCGCCAGGCTGGCAACTCGACACTGTAAAACTCTGCTGCCAATCATGAGCGGACAGGTGATCCGCTGTGGTGAACCCTAACCGGGAAAAGCCAGAAGAAGAAGAATAGAAAGTAAAGCCTGACTCTGAAACTTCTTACCAAGTGGATATTGAACAAGTGAATTTTTTTTTGGGATATCCACTGTCACAGCACAGCTCTTAAATTAGCCATACTCCACCCTTCCACAATGTTTTGAATCTTATTTCCTTCCTTTTCCAGCTTCTTCTTCTTCTAGTAGAAGCTACAAGGCAGTTAAGTTCAGTTCCTTTATTCATACCCTTTGGTAAATTTAGTTTATAGTCACAGAGTTAGCGTTGGTCACAAAACATACATTTAAACATATAACATACATTCATTTAACAAAAAACATTAAAAAAAAACAATTTTAAAGACAGCACTTTCAAAGACCAGGAGTTTCATCCTATATTGCACATCTGCACATCCTATAATGTACACCTTTACTAATTTAAAGTGCCATCATTATACCTACCTATTATACCTTTCAAAATAGATATTTTCAATCAGGCAAAAAACTGGGATTCATACAAATGCAGATTATTAAATAAAATAATCCAACAGTGTATACAATGAAGCAAACATGTAAAAGGACCATAAAAGTAAACTTCAAGCATGTTTATTAAAACAAACCCAGTGCACAAGAGCAGGTAATCACTTTCACAGTTAACTTCACCATGGTCCTTCTACGCGTTTCCTTCATTGTATACACTGTTGGATTATTTTACTTAAGCTTCTTTTCATTCAACGAGGCATTTATCCTTTGAAATGCAGATTATTCTTTAAAGTGAACACATTTGTTATTGATTTCAGAAATAGCTACTGGAATAAAACTGTTGTTATACTGTTTTGTTTTACACATTGGGAGCAAATACCTTCTTCCAGATGAAAGAAGTTAAAATTCAACATATAATGGGTGTGAAACATCCTGCAAAACTGAACTGATTATTTTTTCCAATCTGGACAGAAGTCCCATACTGTATGACTTTCTCTACCTCAGAAGTAAATGAATGGCATGAATATTTGATTTCTCCACGTGGAGGTAGAATTTAAGAAGCAGCTTCCAGTATACTCTTTACAGACATGCATTTGTCTCCCTCCCCAAAGCAGTATTTTGATTTTAATGGCATGGTTAGATCTCATTAAGTCAATTTGGCTATGCAAGTTAGTTCTGTGTGATTTCAACACTGTATGTTGTATTGGAGTGGATTGATTCTAGCCAGCTGAATATACAGAATCTTCAGTTAATCTTTTAGAACAGAGCCTTCCTCAAGATAACAGTTTCATTAATGATAATGTAGCTACTATTTCAAGAATTAAAATGTAAACATATTGGGTTACTATTCAGAAGATTCCTGCTCATGATAAGTAGATTATAATGCATATTAGGCTCACTTTATTATGTTGATATATGGGTGTTTAGGGATACAGGAGGCACTGCAAGACACATCATTTAAACTTGATATGGTTTGGTTTGCAAATAGTTAAATCAGTGTTTTTAATTATAGTTAGTATTCAGTTCACTTACATTAAAAAAGTTGACATTATCACAATCTGTGAACCAAGCAAGATCACCTACTGGCGATACTTGACTGTATTATATGTACTCATAGTTCATTAATATTCTCTCTTATCTGTCATTGGTACTATTTCTTTGTGGCTAACTGATGGACTGAAATATAAAAAAAAAATAATAGGAAGGAGCCTAAAAGGTAGAATTAAATGAGGAATGATCCCATTATGACTGTCCCACTGATGTAACATGCAGTATGTCTTTCCCTGCCTGTAAATGTTGCAGTATAAAAATGTGAACTATCATGGCCTCTCCCCTGACCTGAACTTGTGCTTCGTATTGTTCATTAATTTATTGTCCTGCATTCCACCTTGTTCCAGCATATACCATGCACTGTGCCACTTTGTCTGCCTGTCACTTATAGTACCATGTTCTTTATAGTGATGTAAACCCCCCTGCCTCGTCATCATTGGCACTCCTGTTTTCTTGTCACACATAGTTCTTGAATGCTTACTTCTTTCCAAACACAGCTGCATGCATATCTCCTTGCTACCTAACTGATTTTGTGCATGTATGTGTGTGTGTGTGCACGCCATGTGCGTGTGTGTTCGCACACGTATGTGTAAAAAAAAAAAAAAATATATATATATATATATATATATATATATATGTGTGTGTGTGTGTGTGTGTGTGTGTGTATGTGCCTACAAGACCTTACCTTTCTTTTACAAATCCGAATTGGTGAGGGCTCAGGTTTAAGAGATTTTCAATATCCAGGTTAATGAAATCTGAGATAATATACTCCATATATTTACATATGAAACTAGTGAGTATATCAGATCTGTTATTAGCAGGGTGCAAGGTTGAGCCACCCTTGTGAAATGACATTGGAATGGCTGTTTTCCAGATAACATGGAATATTATCAGGATGTATGAATGAGGCAGTCTTGGCTTTTAAGTGATGGTTGGGATTCCAGAACTTGTGAGTTAGCTATAACAGCAGATTCAGTAAAATTTGCACTAAATTTGTCAACTAGGATATTAGCTATTTTGACTGTGTCAGAGTGTGCAGTATTATTGTGGCCTGTCTCTGAACATTTTTGGGTATTCGTTTGTAAATTCCTGACACAGATGAAAGAAATATTTCTTATTTTTGTCCTTAGTGTTTATTCTAATATAATACTCAGCTTTCAGCTTCTAATGCTTCCCTTAACCTCTTTACAAATATCAAACATTTTTTTTCTCTTATTTAACTGATTTAAATACGTATTTCATCAGAGGAGGTTGTTTTTAAATTTTTCATTATGTTTTGTGGAATATGCTTAGGTCAACAAGTAACTGAAAGTTTGCATTTTAGAAGTCTCTAAAGGCAGAAGTATTTAGTGAGGAAGTAGCACCAGTTATAAAGGAAAAGGTCAACAATTTATAGTCTGATTTAACAAGGCAGGGTGGTACATATGGAGATGACCAAGAATTTAACATATTTGTAAGGATACTGTGGCCCCTAATAGGATGGGTAACTATATGTCAGAGTGTTAGGTATTTATCATGTCATGGATGTGTCAGGCATCCCAGCAACTGGCAGCATAGAACAAGTAGGTTATTGATGGAGAGTTGAAGACCTCCAGTAAAAAAAATATTGGATTTAATCATGATTTCAGTTAATGTGTTAAGATAGTTCATGATCATATCATCTGATATGATCAAAGGGAGACAAGGATGTAGCCAGGCATACTTAGTGTACTCAAATGAGCATTTTTTTTGAGTATCTCTTGTAAACTTCAACATTTAAAAAGCACAGAATGTTTAGAACTGTGTAAATGAAAATTTACAGCATAGAGGTATGTAAAGAATGCTTGTGTGAAAAGAATACACCTTTAAAACTATCTTTCTATGAGTATAAATGATAACAGTTGAAAATAATGTGTCCCCTTCATATATGTCTGCGAGTAGCATTTTGAGGGTTGAGTACATTTTTAAATTATAGGTGGGTGGTACATGGGCCTCAGTATTGAGTTCTAAATGTAAATTTCTGGCTACACCCCTGGAAGGGGACATTAATGGTGTTCTATAACTAGCACTGAAATGGAAATTAGTCTAATTTATGGTGAAGTAGGAGGTCATGTGTGGTGTTCCAAAGAACCTGTCATGAGGTGATGCTATCCTTGACAAATACTGATATAACTGCACATTTGCCAGTACATCTGAAGATGTGATAGGTGATACACCCAGAAACAGAGGAAGTGCTGTCAAAACTCTGAAGCCATGACTCTGAATGTCTTCAACTTGCAGGAAATTATCAAGTTCGGGCATTTTTTTAAGAGTCCCGCAAAGGGCCAAGTTAATGTGCGCCAAATTAAAATGTTCTAAGTTGGAATGTTCATTAGATGGATTCTGACTAAAAAAGGCACTATGGTGGCTGCAAAGACTTTATGCAGAATGTGAAAGCCTCGGTAAGGGAAATACAGACCATCCCTAGTAAAGCAGGGGTGCTTCTCATCCATCTCATCCCAAGCTGACATATACTGGAAATCCCTAGAATGACATCATTTAAATAGCCTATTGTTAAATTATCTTGTCTTGTCTTTCAGTCTTGGCATGATTCTTGGTGATGGCAAAATACTACTTAAGGCCAGCATTTTAACTACCTTAGACAAATGCACAGCAAGCTCAATCCTATTCATCTCAATGTCTCTGTGGGTATAGCCACTAAGGTCATTCAGTACCACATGGACCACTATCAGATCATTTACATATTTGTCTGGATGAAGGGATCTAAAAACATGTGTTACAGCTCATCTCCTACCTCTTATCCAGCCCAGTGAGAGTGGTGTCCCTACATCAGACAATAAGGTCACCAATTCCTAAAACATTACCATGATTTAGATGCAGTCTCAGTGGGCCATAAGGGCTTGAAGTCCCCACCCTTGAGACTATTAGAAGTATATGTACTTGCTGCAAATGTGTAGGGTGAAAGTGGTTTATTGCTATGCGAACTAAAGTGTGAGTTAGTTTTCTAAGTCTTTAGTCTGGGAGACATAGGCATTGTTCCCTTAACAGCCTTAGTGTAAAGTCTGGTGGAACTGCTTTGAGTTGTTTGTGCATGTGTTATTGTGTTTACTGAATGTGTTCTGCTCTAGTGTATAGGTAAATACAATAAACAATACAGAATGCATACAATATTTAGTGCCATCATGGTGGCTACAGAAGAGACAAAGGTTGTCCAAGATTCTATACTAGCCCATACAGATGAAGGGTTCTAACAAAACCGAGTGGGTTAATAACTTACTCTCGGTATTAGACAGAGGGTGATAGTTGACTGGACTAGGAAAAGGTAATTATATAGGATATGGCTAAAGAATAATGAAAAAAAAAAAAAACAGCTGTGACTACTGTAGTGCAAAAAAAAATTGAAATGGAAAAGTGAAAGAAATATGTTCAGTAACAAGTGACAAATTTAAATCAAATAGCTTCACCAGCAGGCTAATGTGGTCACTGCCTAAGTAATAACAACAATGAGTGACAGATATCCAAACCCAATGGATCTAGGCACAGTAAGTGTAATAGCTACAGATAATCTCAATGAGTAGTTTCAAGTACAGTAACTGTAGTGTCACCTATTCCTAAAATATTATTGTGGTTAGATGTAATGTCAGTGATAAGTAATGGCTTGAAGTCTGCACCCTTGTGATTCCTAGCAAATAGTTTCTGTGTAGAATCAATATAATAGTTAAGTAATAGAAGCACATCATATAGGTAACCCGGTACTTTGTAATGCAGTAGTGTAGAGCAATAGCTTTAAATGTTGTGACACCAGTAATCAATAACAATCAGAAATGAGCAACAATTGCAATCAGCATGATTATAAGTCAATTACCTCAGCCTGCATGTTGTTTCAGCAATTATTTCATCAGCATTCTATCCTAATGACTGTTGAAAATGCCTATGATTAGTGGTGCTTTTACTGCATGCAAAAAGGGTCATGCACATCCGCAGTGCACATGCCTATGCATGGGACATTTATTGTAGCTGGGCTAGTAGCCCAGTTCACAGTTCCCAATTATATCTGTCAGCTGACATTACTCAGAATAGAACAAAACAGTAAGATATTTCTACTAACATTTTTGAGCTCTACAGATATCTAACCCCTCTCTTCTCTCCATCCTTGTCTGCTTTAGAAGCTCACCTGATAAAGACTGTTTGTAGTCCTCCCAATTTGGCCAGACTTTCATCAGTTAAGGAGGACTTTTCCAATTCTGAAGTGCTTATTACAAGTAGTACCCATTCATTCTTGCGTGTATGTGTTCACATGTATGCTTATATGTCTGTTTGAATGTATTTGCACTGTGTGTGTGTGTGTGTGTGTGTGTGTGTGTGTGTGTGTGTGTGTGTGTGTGTGTGTGTCTGTGTGTGTGTGTGTCTGTGTGTGTGTGTGTTGCTCCCACACACATGCAAGTGTATGTCTGAATTATGGTTGTTCAGAAACCCTTTGCTTTTCACACATTTCATATGCACGCATTTATAACCAATGTAGTAAACTTCAAAACACCACTTTGTAGTATCATAAGTTCCATGTAAGTATTCTATCTCTAAAGAGTCTCTAAACTGTTGTACTGTATAAAGTGGACAGACATTGGTGTAACAAGCTAGTTAAAATGTGTCATTCTTTTTAAAACTTGCACCAATTGTGAAAGAGCATATCAGCTATGGTATGAAACAAATATTTATCCGTATCATCACCGCCATCAATAATCTCATGCAAAATAACTCATCAAAAGGGATTAAATGAAGATTATCTGACCCACTGATACTGATTTTACTTGTCAGTATAGATTTTATACAGAAGGCAGAAATATTAAGGAATGAATCCTTGGAATGCCTAGCTAGACGTTAAGCAATGGAAGTTCACTCCCCACCACATAGCACAAGCGGCTTCTGTGATAATTCTCTGTGGAATGTTGACTTTTCCAGTAATTTTGTCTGCAACTTTCTGATAAGTTTTTTTCTTGGCTTGAATTACATTTAAGAAAGCATCTGCTGGATTTTGAGTAGTCCCTTCCACATGGAATGTCTCAATAAGCCTTAAAAAAATATTAGTTTTGTCAAGCCAGCTTGATCTAGGGAGTGCATTCACTCTGTTAAACCTGTAAGCACCATTAGCAGTAGATATATTGCAGAAAACCTTTGTAATTATTCTAATACCTTATCATATACTTCCTGAGATTAAGTTATGCACACCTTTAATTGAATGTATAGCTTCACCTTGCACTAGATCCTTTAATTTTAAACAACAGCACTCAGGGCTGTTTTTCAGCAAATGACATCTGTATTCCACAAGTTTAATTCCAAATGTGTAGTTTGAATTTCAGGGTGTGGTTTGTCAGAACTTGAATCTATCACCTTTACATTTGAATTTGGAAGCCACAGAGCTGTAAGAGACAGGAAAGCTTCCAGCTATGATGCAATATTTCTTTACTGAAAGAAATGTGGCGATTTGTTTTTAAAAGCATAACGGGCTTCATGAAATCTAGCTACATGCTAATTTGTACTGCTTGTGTGCAAAAATATTATGGCTGTATCTGATCACTGTTTATACAAACTGTTTTAACTTATACATTATTGTGCTTTCGGAATAATATTATTTCACCAGTTTCATAGTTTTCACCATCCTGGTCAAGTTAAATTAAACAAATATATCTTAACTGTGTTGTACCACAGCAATGTAGGTAAAACGTGTTTAGAATACCCAGTACCCTCCTAACATTTTCTAATCCTAATTTACAGCAAAGATAAAATCCATGTTAAATAAGATTGCCAGCTCAGATATTTCTACTATTCATCTGAACTTTACTAGCCTTCATCACCAATTATCAAATCCACCTCCTTCAAATGCATAGGACTGCAACCAGTCCTCACTAAGAATATCAACATCTACCCAAAATGATTTTCTCCATAGCACCCTAACTCTACAAACAAAGCGCACCAGATTTAATTATATAAAAATATAATTAAAACAAAGTATTCAAATTTACAATCAAATATCAAACTAAGACCAAAATATAACTGGCCACACTCTTCCCTCTATAAAATATAAATTCAAAAAAATTAACGGAGATATTCATCGTGCCCCTGGTCCCACTGTTCATCACTTCCAACCCCAAAATACGTCTCAACAAAAAACAGAACCCAAACTCATTTTACTAAATATGAACCTAAGAAGTATATTAAATAAAAAACATGACATACATGCTTATCTTGCCACATACACTCCATAGCTACTGAAACTTGGTTAAAACAGAAATAAAGGACCATGAGATCAGCCCTCCCCAAGACACAATATACTCAAGCATGATAGACAAAACAAGTATGAGGTGGTGCTGCAATCATCTATAAAAATGCTCTAACCACTACTTTACTCACATAGGAAATACACAAGTTAACAATAGTGAACTTCTAATATCACAACTAAAAATCAGCAATATGACAACTATATGTTTAACAGCAATTTATATACCACCAGGGAATAACACTGATACTGGTGAAAATATCCTCTATTGGATATCCCAACAAATTAACCATGAAACTATAATACTTGGAGACTTAAATATAGACTGGCAACTCATAAATTCCACTGCCACTACTGAATCCATAAACTTGTACAACATCAAACAATTAATAAACACACCTACTAGAATCAATACAGCTTCAGGGAGACACTCAACATTAGACTGGATCCTTACAAACAAACCAGACAAACTGAAAAAAGTAGGCTGCCTCTCAGATAACAAATAGCATTAGAACTCACCATAACCTAGATAGACATATTCCCCAGGATTCACAAAACTCTGTGCAAGAATAAGACTATTCTTGCACAGAGTGGTTCATGTCCATTTAGAATAGCAGTGCACCTTGCATATGCATGAAGGCTCGCTGCTAATTAATCTAAATAGACATGAACCAGGAATGAGCGCAGGGGGCATGTGTCAGCAGTGCCTGCACATGTAACACATCCCCTTTGCTCAGAAAGTGCCATACGGTACTTTGTGACACAGACAAGTGTCAATGTATATAATATTAGAGCCTGACTCTAATATTATATACTAAACCAGTGTCCACAGACACTGAAATGTAAGTCGCTAACATTTCAGTGTCCACGGACACTGAAATCAGAAAACAAAACACAAACAGCCAGATGGCAGCAGCCTTCAAGTGCACACCCCTGAATGTTTGCACTCTTGTGCTACATGCATGGAAACAGTAGGGCAAGAGGAAAGCAATAAAAATAGAAAAAAAATATTTTTTTCATCAAATAAATGTGAAATTTAAGTGGTGCACAGCTTGTTTGTACGGCGCGCCACCATGCTTAGTCTGGCTGAAATCCTGAAAATGATAGGCAAGTGCTACTGTGATAAACCACATCAGTAAGCAGTTGTAGCATAGTGGAACTGCCATGGTTTAACATGTATAACATGCTTGGTTCAAATCATCTCTCTGCCAATTTATTTAAAAACTTTTAAGGAAATTGAATGATAGATGTCAATCATATGGCTCATGTATAGCACATTAGGGGTGGGAATATGTAAAATATAACTGTAAAAAGTACTTTATAAATTTAATGAAGAAAAATAGATTTAAGTAATGCTTTGCTAGTGTAAGCATTGCTTACCAGCTTTCAGCTGTGCTTACCTGGTGTAAGCATTGCTATGCGGATTTGCATGGAACTAAGCATAGTTCAGCATATTAAAACCAGCCAATCAAAATAAAGTGCCAGAAAACTGCCCTATTTAAACTGCACAGGTAGGAATACAGCCATAACCATTTGGGATTGCTCACAGCAGGACCAAAATGTCTGGTGTTGGTGAAGGTGTTCACGTCTGAGCGCAACGTTAGGGCATCCAGGAGTCCAGGGTCATGGTTGGGCTCCTAGTAAAAAAACATGATGGCAGGCTGTTGCAGGTCCAGTACCAGGGCTCACAGTAAAAAGTGGTAGCCTGGGACAAGCTTGCATACATTCTCACCAGTGCCACTGGCATACCCCAGACTGGTGAGCAGGTACGTCACCACCATAATGACCTGAAGTGGAGGAGGGGTGCACTCTTGGACTAGTGGATCCAAGAAGCCTGAGTGCAGGATGTCCCACTTGTCTGTAAGTATGCCGTCTTATGTATCTCTAAGTATGGAAAAAGTTCAACTTGTGACTGTGCAGGTATGATTAATATGTGATGTCTCCCCATACAGCTGCTGTGGAGAGATCCCAGAATGTTGAGGCTCATGCCTGGCAACTGGCCCAGCTACGTTGGCAGTATGGTGAATACAGAATACCCCCTAATATTAGCAGTAAGAAATCAAAATTATAGTAATGGTAGTACTGCTTGTATATATAATTGTGCTGTAAAAGTCAGGAATAAATGCCTATGTCAGGATGCCAGCATTACAATGGAGTATTCCCAGCTGCAGTGTAATACAAATGTCAGTAGCAAACAAAGTACAATATGCAGGAGAGGAATATTAGAATATATATGAGTGTGTCTGAGTGAATCTGCCAAGAAAGTGCCATGTCAGGGCTACTGTAACACTTAGAAATGAAAAGCATTCCCCTATGCAGATCATGCAAGAATAGTAATTGTGGATTTCTGAGTTGTACACAGATATGTATGTTAAAACTAATAAAGGTTTTCCAAAACATTGCTGTGTGTCATCTCACTTGTACCTGAAACATAGAAATGTGTATGTCCTGCAGAATGTATTAACTGAGGTGAACTGATTTAACACTGCTTATTTGCATACTTTAGAATGGGCATGTAAAATAACTGAAAAAAGCAACAGTACATATTTCCATCAGAATGTTTCTTACTTGTTTGTCTGCCAGCATTGTCCTGTGTTAACCTTTCAATTTCAGTTGTATGTAGTTGTGAATGTACTGAAAAATGTATAAAGCTAACAGGTGCAGACTGAAAACCTACATTGTGTACTCAGGAATCTAAATTGCAGTATGTAGTTGTAAAACAGTCAAATGTGCAATTCAGCTAATGTGCACATTTTCACAAAAAGTGACACCAATGTCTGTTGTGTATGCATAATTTGTACTGAAAATGGGAAACAAATAATGCAACATGTCATAAAAAAAGTACTGTGCACAAAAATATGTACTAGACAGAAATGTCACAAGCGGCATACAGCATTTCCCCAGTAGCTCAGTCTGATAAGGACTAGACCTGTAGTTCAATTTTGCACACACACCACAGTTTGAATCCAGGGACCTCCAGTAACATTTCAGTCTGGTTCTACAGTTGTAAACTGCAATCTGAATAGAAAAAGTAATGTACTGCAGCACATATGTTTTCCATACAGGGCACACAGATAGAAATACTAGTATAATGTGTATAACTCTGAAAGGTGTACAATTGCTGTGTTGATCAGCCCCAATCCTACAAATAGATGCAAGCTAGATATCCACACTCTGTAGTCCGGCCCAGGCAAACTGTTCAAGTGTCATGCTGTCAAGGATAGTTTCCCCAGTTGCCAAGAAACCTGCACACAGAGAATGTCACAGTAGATGTATGTCAATGGCACAACACACACTCCAGGGCTTGCAACTAATATGTGAATCTGAAATATGTGTAGAAACAGCAATGTAATGTGCACAGAGTTAATCTGCACAGGGCTTATAGGTAAAGAAACTGGTATAGAAACAGGTATGATGTGTATAACCAAAATAAGGGTACAATTGCTCTGTTAATATCTACAGCTGCTGGTGTGCTGTAGCACCCCCATGGCCCAGATAGAGTGTAAGTGTGGTCAGAATGTAGAGTAGTGAATAGTAGTGTACTGACAAATATACTTGTTAGCGGTTGTCAATTGAATCTGTTCCCTTCCCGCACCACTCAACTGATCCAACCATCACACTGAAACCAACATGGGTATGTTCCTAAACAAACCTCTGCTGTTGGGATTGTTGTTCCATTGGGTTATCATTGTTTAAACTGTGTGCATAATAATATTCCCTGTTGAATAATCATTGTTATTGCCTGCCTGATGTACCACTAACTTGCATGCTGTTGCAACCCTGAATGCCATTCCATATAAGCATGAGTTCTGTTTGCTAGGGCACTGTTATAATTGCACTGTTTTGGGTAAATGGGAATATCCATGCATGCTATTTTGACTAATGTTGTAATGTGTTGTACATGACTAACCGATAATCATTGTTAATTTCCACACCAAAGCACATATGGGAAGGCAGATCCCAGCGGATCCACCTCTCGCACCCCACCTGGCCGAGGCACAAGGTCCCAGCATGTCTGGGACCCAACACAGACCTCCCTCATCTGCTGGTCCTGCATCACGCTTGAGTGGAACCACTGCAGAGGATGAGGCTCACCCACCCCTGTAAGTGGGCACAGTGAGGATGATGTCATCTGGGATGAGGTTTGTGGCATGGTACGCAGTATCCTCCAGATGGAGGTGGATGACCACCTGCATCCAGTGGAGGGCAGGCTGGCACAGCTAGAGGGGCAGGCGGCTCCTCCAGCCCCCAGCACAGCCACATTTGGGGCTGTGAAGGTATAGTGGTGTGTGCCATCTGGTGGGGACATCAGTGCTACTACAGCCATTTGGTGGGGCTCATGAGCCTCAGATTCCCAACCAACCACCCTGTCAAGGTGTTTACCCACTCATGTGTCTTACACCACCCCTGTCTGCTGTCTTGTCTGTCTGCAAATGCAACCTCTCCTACCAAACTTCCCTCATCACACTTTGCTATAATCCTTCCTTAACATCTCATTCTCACCTTAAAAAAATAAATAAATAAAAGGGCATCTGTCCCCCCAAAAAAAAAAATCACATCTCATACATAGCTCTGCATTTCTCCCAGAGACATGTACCCATCACATAATCTAACCCTACCAATCATCCAAATTGTATGATGCCCACACACCTGCCTGTAGGGTGTGAGGCTCAAAATTCGAAATTGTCCACATTAGCTATGATCCTTTACTACACCCTTCCTGCACATCCCTACCTATTTTTCCTCTTGGTTGTCCCCATGCTTGTCCCAATTTCACCACATTCCTATCTCCCTTTTTTATTTTCTTTATTTGAAATTAGTGCGGGTTTAAGCATCCGTAAGTGGCCATAAGCAGGCGTAAGCAAAGCTGAGCTCACGTAAGTGTCACTTAGCTCCGCGCAAACCTGCACAAACCTGCTT